>NW_006947157.1:0-3809 GCF_000164805.1 Carlito syrichta | reverse complement strand
TTAAAATTTGTGTACATTTTCTTGGTGCACTATATGTCTGCTTGTTAACTTTGATTAAATGTTACAGATGTGCAATCCTTAGAGAAACGTTTCCCTTATATATTTGAAGAAAATACAAAATCACATTCCCTTTATATTTTAAACCAATTTGTATTTTTAAAAGAGTATTTCCATTGAATCCCTTAGTATTTTCTCTAAGATTTAATGCTGTACTCTGCAAAAAAGTATCTTATTAGTCTTATATTTTTAATCACCAAGCTTTAAAATCAGGCACACAGAAAAAAGAGAATTTGGAGCCCAATATATATAAAACAAATTAACATGGAGATTTACCATGTGTTAAGTATTTGGGCTCTGCATTAGTATAAAAATTTATATAATTGAAAATTCTGGAAAATTCAATATGATCTTAGCAAAAGCAATGGTCAAATCCTGTAGGAAAAACTGCTCAAAGGTTCGTTACACAATACGAAAAAGATCCAAAAGTTTCTAAACTAAAGAAAGTGCAAAAAAATTGTTTGGTTGTTCTATAGCCAAGCTCAATCGGTACTCTGTGATCATAATAATAAAAGACTACCTCACGGGCAACCCCCTCAGGTCCCCTCCCAGTTTGGGAATTTCACGGTGCTCTCAAAAAGGACTGCTTTAAAAAAAAAAAAAAGACTACCTCGTTTAGAGGATTCCTAAATGGTCACTTATCCCTGGAGAAATTTTTGCATAGGTGTGAACACATGGTTCTCTTCACTTCTTCGGAGTGAAATCAACCTTGTCTACCACATTTGGCAGAGCCCTGTACACAAGTGCTTGCAGACTAAGGATTGCTCAGTAGTCAAGGTCCCTCCCATTATGATGTCAAAGTTCTAAGACTGATGTCATTAATTACAGTTTGTCGTGCTTGTTTCCCTGATTTTACTTACCACTTTTAATTTAAAAATTGGCCTTTTAATCAATCTACAGATTCAATGAAGTAACCATTAAGTTAACATCATTCTTCTCACACCTGGAAATTACAATAAAGTATTCATATGAAAACATGAAAAATAATATATAGCCAATAGAATGTTATCAAAAGCAGCTCCAGACTTCAAACTTTACTATATGTTTACAGTAATCAACACAGCCTGGTTTTGGTACAAGAACAGGTCCATTGGTCAATGAATCAGGACACAGAATGAAATCCTCAAATTCTCAACCAACTCATCTTTGAAAATCCTCCAAGACCCACTGTGTAATGGAGAACATATTCAGTAAAGGGTGCTGGGAACGGCTGACAACATGCACAAGATTGAAACAGGACCCCGATCTATCACCATACACATTAACTCAAATGAATCAAAGATATAAACGTAAAACACCAAATTATAATAGTCATAGAAAACGCAGGAGAAACCATTAGGGAAACTGGAAGCGGAAATGAATTCCTCTGCAGAGCCCTAAATACCCATGCCTTAAGAAGTAAGTTCGACAAGTGGGATCTCACAAAATTAATATACCTCTGCAAAACAAAACAAACCATCAGAAGAGCAGGGAAACAGCCAACAGAATGAGAAAACCGATTCTCCCCCTATATATCTGTAAAGAGGCATTACATCTAGGATCTACAAGAAACTCAAACACTCAGAAAAATCAGACAAACATTCCCTTTGAAAAGTGTTCAAAATACGTTATTGGACACTTTTCATAAGAAGAGATACGGGAAGCCAGCAGACATATGAAAATTACTCAGTCTCACTCATCATCAAAGAAATGCAAATGAAACCACTTTGAAATACCACATACACCCTGTAAGACTGGCCATCATTATTAAAACAAACCGTAACAGATGTAGGTCAGGATTTGGGAGAAATAAATGCTTCTACATTGCATGTTGACTGAAAAGTAGAGCAACGTCTATGGAAAGCAGTGTGGTGGTTTGTAAAGGGACCAGATATTGACCTACCATGTGACTCAGTAATCCCCTGTCAATAATATACGTGTAGTAACTCAAATCATTTTACCAAAATGATACCTGCACCAGTATGGTTTTTGCAGCTCTAATCACAATTGCAATAAAACATGGTACCAACCATGTTGCCCATCAAAGCTGGAATGGATAAACTAAATGTGGTATATACACAGTGGAATATTATGCAGCCATAAAAAAGGACAGATAGAAGGATTTTGCAGAACGTTTGAAGGATATGAGGCTGGTCATTTTCAGTGTTTTGTCACAGAAACAAAAAACAGAGTCCCATATATTCTCACTCATGAGCTGAACTTGATCACTTAATAGTGTTGTAAGAAAGTGATCGGCAGTAGTGGAAAACTGTTTAGGTAGAGGTGTTAGATTGGCAGTGGAGGGATTCTGCTAAGGAATGGAGGGGCATACCTCATCAACCAGGGACCCTGCAAAATCAATGTTTGTATATTTAACTCTGAATTGTACCCCACATTTTTTAAAACATTAAAATAAATAATTAAATAAATAAACGAATGAAAGCTGTAAAACATGCAACTGACTTTAATTGTTTATTCTATTTGGTTTTTTCACTTTACAAATGGTTACAATTCACGGTTGAGCCTCGAAATATTCACTATGCTGGAATTGATTTTTTAAGAATTGTATAGTACTCCAATGATAACTCCTCTTCCTTTTATTACGTTGGAATACATGGTATAATTCTGCCTTCAAAATTTACAACTACAATATCTCTCACATAAATTCTGAATGTTTTATTTCGCTTAAATTGAAATTTGTTGAGATTCCAGATCTATATCATTCTTAGAAAACTGAACCTTGAGATTCAGTGTACCTAGGTGCTATTCAGAAGGCAGAATGCATAGTAAATATTTTAATATTTTAGAAAATAAAACAGTACCGTAATTTAATACAGCTTTTTCCACTCAAAATTTGTGTACATTTTCTTGGTGCACTCTATATTTTCTCCTTGTTAATATTGATTCAATTTTACAGATGTGCAATCCTTAGAGAAATTTATCCTTATATATTTGAAGGAAATATATAATCACATTCCCTTTATATTCTAACCCAATTTTTATTTTTAAAAGAGTATTTCCATTGAATCCCCTAGTATTTTCTCTCCATAAGACATAATACTGTACTCTGCAAGAAAGTATCCTATTAATCTGATACTTTCAATTACCAGGAATTTAAAATGAGGCACACAGAAAAAAGAGAATTTTGGGCCATATATATATATATTATATATAATTATATATAATATATATATAATATATAATATATATATAATATATATATATATTATATCCATGTTATATATATATATAACATGGAGATTTACAAAGTAGTAAATATTTGGAATCTGCATTAGTATAAAAATTTAGATAATTGAAAATTATGTAAAATTGATTATGATCTTAGCAAAAGCAATGTTCAAATCCTGTAGGAAAAACTGCTCAACTGCTGTTACACAATACTAAAAACATCCAAACCTATCTAAACTAAAGAAAGTGCTAAAATATTTTTTGGTTGTACCATAACCAAACTCCAACAGGACTCCATGACCATAATGGTAAAAGATTACCTCTTGACCAACCACCTCAGGTCCCCTCCCAATTTCGGTGCTTCTTGGTCCTCTCAATATAGACTGCCTTAAAAAAAAAAAAAAGACGGCCGGGCTTGGTGACTCAGCCTTTAATCCCGCATCTTTGGCAGGCTGAGATGAATGCATTGCCTGAGCCCACAGGTTCGAAACCTTCCTGGGCAGTAGACCTAATATCTACCATAAATGAAAAAATCAGCTGGGCATGGTAGCATGCGCTTGTAGTTTCGGCTACTTGGAAGCCTT
>NW_006947156.1:0-3725 GCF_000164805.1 Carlito syrichta | reverse complement strand
TTCCAAGTAGCCGGAACTACAAGCGCATGCTACCATGCCCAGCTGATTTTTTCATTTATTGTAGATATTAGGTCTTACTGCCCAGGAAGGTTTCGAACCTGTGGGCTCAGGCAATCCATTCATCTCAGCCTGCCAAAGATGCGGGATTAAAGGCTGAGTCACCAAGCCCGGCCGTCTTTTTTTTTTTTTAAGGCAGTCTATATTGAGAGGACCAAGAAGCACCGAAATTGGGAGGGGACCTGAGGTGGTTGGTCAAGAGGTAATCTTTTACCATTATGGTCATGGAGTCCTGTTGGAGTTTGGTTATGGTACAACCAAAAAATATTTTAGCACTTTCTTTAGTTTAGAAAGGTTTGGATGTTTTTAGTATTGTGTAACAGCAGTTGAGCAGTTTTTCCTACAGGATTTGAACATTGCTTTTGCTAAGATCATAATCAATTTTACATAATTTTCAATTATCTAAATTTTTATACTAATGCAGATTCCAAATATTTACTACTTTGTAAATCTCCATGTTATATATATATATATATATATATATGGCCCAAA
This sequence comes from Carlito syrichta, assembly GCF_000164805.1. Taxonomy (NCBI): domain Eukaryota; kingdom Metazoa; phylum Chordata; class Mammalia; order Primates; family Tarsiidae; genus Carlito; species Carlito syrichta. The sequence goes on along the minus strand of NW_006947156.1, from coordinate 3,176 downwards.
ATTCTCTTTTTTCTGTGTGCCTCATTTTAAATTCCTGGTAATTGAAAGTATCAGATTAATAGGATACTTTCTTGCAGAGTACAGTATTATGTCTTATGGAGAGAAAATACTAGGGGATTCAATGGAAATACTCTTTTAAAAATAAAAATTGGGTTAGAATATAAAGGGAATGTGATTATATATTTCCTTCAAATATATAAGGATAAATTTCTCTAAGGATTGCACATCTGTAAAATTGAATCAATATTAACAAGGAGAAAATATAGAGTGCACCAAGAAAATGTACACAAATTTTGAGTGGAAAAAGCTGTATTAAATTACGGTACTGTTTTATTTTCTAAAATATTAAATATTTACTATGCATTCTGCCTTCTGAATAGCACCTAGGTACACTGAATCTCAAGGTTCAGTTTTCTAAGAATGATATAGATCTGGAATCTCAACAAATTTCAATTTAAGCGAAATAAAACATTCAGAATTTATGTGAGAGATATTGTAGTTGTAAATTTTGAAGGCAGAATTATACCATGTATTCCAACGTAATAAAAGGAAGAGGAGTTATCATTGGAGTACTATACAATTCTTAAAAAATCAATTCCAGCATAGTGAATATTTCGAGGCTCAACCGTGAATTGTAACCATTTGTAAAGTGAAAAAACCAAATAGAATAAACAATTAAAGTCAGTTGCATGTTTTACAGCTTTCATTCGTTTATTTATTTAATTATTTATTTTAATGTTTTAAAAAATGTGGGGTACAATTCAGAGTTAAATATACAAACATTGATTTTGCAGGGTCCCTGGTTGATGAGGTATGCCCCTCCATTCCTTAGCAGAATCCCTCCACTGCCAATCTAACACCTCTACCTAAACAGTTTTCCACTACTGCCGATCACTTTCTTACAACACTATTAAGTGATCAAGTTCAGCTCATGAGTGAGAATATATGGGACTCTGTTTTTTGTTTCTGTGACAAAACACTGAAAATGACCAGCCTCATATCCTTCAAACGTTCTGCAAAATCCTTCTATCTGTCCTTTTTTATGGCTGCATAATATTCCACTGTGTATATACCACATTTAGTTTATCCATTCCAGCTTTGATGGGCAACATGGTTGGTACCATGTTTTATTGCAATTGTGATTAGAGCTGCAAAAACCATACTGGTGCAGGTATCATTTTGGTAAAATGATTTGAGTTACTACACGTATATTATTGACAGGGGATTACTGAGTCACATGGTAGGTCAATATCTGGTCCCTTTACAAACCACCACACTGCTTTCCATAGACGTTGCTCTACTTTTCAGTCAACATGCAATGTAGAAGCATTTATTTCTCCCAAATCCTGACCTACATCTGTTACGGTTTGTTTTAATAATGATGGCCAGTCTTACAGGGTGTATGTGGTATTTCAAAGTGGTTTCATTTGCATTTCTTTGATGATGAGTGAGACTGAGTAATTTTCATATGTCTGCTGGCTTCCCGTATCTCTTCTTATGAAAAGTGTCCAATAACGTATTTTGAACACTTTTCAAAGGGAATGTTTGTCTGATTTTTCTGAGTGTTTGAGTTTCTTGTAGATCCTAGATGTAATGCCTCTTTACAGATATATAGGGGGAGAATCGGTTTTCTCATTCTGTTGGCTGTTTCCCTGCTCTTCTGATGGTTTGTTTTGTTTTGCAGAGGTATATTAATTTTGTGAGATCCCACTTGTCGAACTTACTTCTTAAGGCATGGGTATTTAGGGCTCTGCAGAGGAATTCATTTCCGCTTCCAGTTTCCCTAATGGTTTCTCCTGCGTTTTCTATGACTATTATAATTTGGTGTTTTACGTTTATATCTTTGATCCATTTGAGTTAATGTGTATGGTGATAGATCGGGGTCCTGTTTCAATCTTGTGCATGTTGTCAGCCGTTCCCAGCACCCTTTACTGAATATGTTCTCCATTACACAGTGGGTCTTGGAGGATTTTCAAAGATGAGTTGGTTGAGAATTTGAGGATTTCATTCTGTGTCCTGATTCATTGGCCAATGGACCTGTTCTTGTACCAATACCAGGCTGTGTTGATTACTGTAAACATATAGTAAAGTTTGAAGTCTGGAGCTGCTTTTGATAACATTCTATTGGCTATATATTATTTTTCATGTTTTCATATGAATACTTTATTGTAATTTCCAGGTGTGAGAAGAATGATGTTAACTTAATGGTTACTTCATTGAATCTGTAGATTGATTAAAAGGCCAATTTTTAAATTAAAAGTGGTAAGTAAAATCAGGGAAACAAGCACGACAAACTGTAATTAATGACATCAGTCTTAGAACTTTGACATCATAATGGGAGGGACCTTGACTACTGAGCAATCCTTAGTCTGCAAGCACTTGTGTACAGGGCTCTGCCAAATGTGGTAGACAAGGTTGATTTCACTCCGAAGAAGTGAAGAGAACCATGTGTTCACACCTATGCAAAAATTTCTCCAGGGATAAGTGACCATTTAGGAATCCTCTAAACGAGGTAGTCTTTTTTTTTTTTAAAGCAGTCCTTTTTGAGAGCACCGTGAAATTCCCAAACTGGGAGGGGACCTGAGGGGGTTGCCCGTGAGGTAGTCTTTTATTATTATGATCACAGAGTACCGATTGAGCTTGGCTATAGAACAACCAAACAATTTTTTTGCACTTTCTTTAGTTTAGAAACTTTTGGATCTTTTTCGTATTGTGTAACAACCTTTGAGCAGTTTTTCCTACAGGATTTGACCATTGCTTTTGCTAAGATCATATTGAATTTTCCAGAATTTTCAATTATATAAATTTTTATACTAATGCAGAGCCCAAATACTTAACACATGGTAAATCTCCATGTTAATTTGTTTTATATATATTGGGCTCCAAATTCTCTTTTTTCTGTGTGCCTGATTTTAAAGCTTGGTGATTAAAAATATAAGACTAATAAGATACTTTTTTGCAGAGTACAGCATTAAATCTTAGAGAAAATACTAAGGGATTCAATGGAAATACTCTTTTAAAAATACAAATTGGTTTAAAATATAAAGGGAATGTGATTTTGTATTTTCTTCAAATATATAAGGGAAACGTTTCTCTAAGGATTGCACATCTGTAACATTTAATCAAAGTTAACAAGCAGACATATAGTGCACCAAGAAAATGTACACAAATTTTAA
>NW_006947155.1:0-730 GCF_000164805.1 Carlito syrichta | reverse complement strand
ACATTTTTTTCTACTTACAATAGAAACTGAATTTATTTTATTCTTTCACACTTTTGTATCGCCCCAATGATAAAGTCTCAGCACAAATGCTGTAGAAGGGTTATGACCCCTTTAAGGGACTTGGTAAAGATGGGCAAGGAATACAGGAGCCTGTCCAAATAATAGATATCGGTTATTTGAATTTAACTTAGGGGCCACTGTTTTCAAGACTGATTGCCTGGAATGATGACAAACCGGTTTTGGTGGAACAATAGCCCATGCCATCACAAAAGCTTAAGGCAGTCAAAAAGCTAGTTTAACAATAATTAGGGGCTGGTCATATAGAACCTTCCATTTGCCCCCCGAATGGCAACCACTAGCCCTTGAAACACTCCTATTTTTGTAATTAAGAAAAATTCTGGTAAATGGAGACTTTTACAGGATTTAAGAGCAATCAATGCTAATATGGAAGTCATGGGAGCGTTGCAGCCTGGATTGCTATACCTGTTAACTTTAATATTATAGTTATTGAAGCAGAATTGTTTCTTTACTATACCTTTGAGCCCAGAGGTTTGTAAACTATTTACATTCAGTTTACTCTCTGAGAATTTAAAAACTTGTTCCAGCTCCAGGAGGAGTCAACTCTCGAGGACTGAGACCTAACGTGCTATGGCAAATGGATGTAACTCACTTTTCCAGCTTTGGAAAATTGTCTTATTTGCATGTGACTGTGGATACATTTTCTCAAATT
>NW_006947154.1:0-771 GCF_000164805.1 Carlito syrichta | reverse complement strand
TACTTTGTAAATCTCGATGTTACTGTGGTTTATGTGTATTTGGTCCCAAATTCTCTTTTTTCTGTCTGCCTGATTTCAAAGGCTTGTTGATTAAAAGTAATCAGAGTAATCAGATACTTTGTTGCAGAGTACATCATTATGTCGTAGGTAGAGAAAATACTAGGGGATTCAATGGGAATACTCTTTTAAAAATATGAATTGGGTTAAAATGTGAAGATGAGTTTATATTTCCCTCAAATATATAAGAGAAACTTTTCCTTAAGGATTGCACATCTGTAACATTCAATCAAAATTAACAAGTAGAAAATACAGAGTCCATCAATAAAATGTACACAAATTATAAGAATAAAAAAGTTTTACTAAATTACGATACTGTTTTATTTTCTAAAATTTGTAAGAGTTAGTATGCATTCTGCCTTCTGAATAGTGCTTACGTACACTGAATGTCAACTTTCAGTAACCTAAGAATGATATAGATCTGGAATCTCAAAAACTCTCAATTTAAGCAGAATAAAACATACAGAATTTCTGTGAGAAACACTGTAGTTGTCAATTTTGAAGGCAGAATTACATCATGAATTCCACCGCATTAAAAGGAAAAGGAGTTATCATTGGAATATTATACCATTCTTAAAAAATCAATCCCTGCATGATTAACATTTCTAGGCCCAACCCTGAATTGTAACCATTTTAAAAATTAAAAAATAAAATTAAAAAATAGAACAAACAAAGTCAATTGCATGTTTCACAGTTTTCATTTATTTGTTATTT
>NW_006947153.1:0-528 GCF_000164805.1 Carlito syrichta | reverse complement strand
AATGACAATTACTCTTAGGTTTGGTCTCTAGAAGTAATCGCCCATCTCTTGAAGGTTTTGTTCTGTCTTTTTGAGCTTATTTTCTGTGTTTTTAAAAAATAAGAGTTAGTTCTATATTTTGGTCCTCAAGCTCTGGGATTCTTTCTTCTGCTTGGGTCATTCTGCTTTCCATGCTTATCAGTTTGTTATTTATTTTATTCACAGTATTCTTTATTACTGTTACCTCAGATATCAACTCCTTCCTAATTTCTCCTTGTTTTTCCTCGATTCTTTTTAATCTCTCCATTAATGTCTTGATATCTCGGTTTGTAGTTTGCGACCCTTCATTCTAGAGGTTCTTCATTGTTTGCATTCCAATGTCAGTTTTCTCAGTGTCTGCCCTCCCAGAGGTCTGGGAGAGACCCATACTCTTCTTTTGGTTTTTCATGATTTGTGTAGATTTTTCTCTCTCTCCCCCTTTCCTTCCCCTTCTTTAATTCTGTTTTTGATGGAAGGTGGGGTTGCTTTTTTTTCTCTTCTGCAATATTC
>NW_006947152.1:0-852 GCF_000164805.1 Carlito syrichta | reverse complement strand
TAAATTTTATTTGCACTGAGAAATCAAAAAATTGTATGGCTTTCTTTATTATGATATTCCTTTCAATGTGGTGGTCTGAAACACAATTCGCAGTATAGCTGTAGTATGTCTGTGTAAAGAGGTCTCGAATTGTAGATAGCAAAATGAAGGAGAAAAAAATAAATATATTTTAGTGAGATATTTATGTTTTATCATGTTCTTTTTTTTTTCCAAGTTGGAGACTCACTTTGTCGCCCAGACTGGAGTGCAGTGGCCGCTCCTGGCCACTGCAACCTCAACCTGCTGGGCTCCGGCGATCCTTCCACCTCAACCTTCCACGTAGCTGGAACTACAGGCACATGCTACCACGCCTTGCTGATTTTTTGATTTATTGTAGAGATGAGGTCTCACTGCCTAGGCGGGTCTCGAATCCATGGGCTCAGGCAGTCCACTCACCTCAGCCTCCCAAAGGCATGGGATTACAGGCTGAGCCACTGAGCCCAGCTCTATCGTGTTCTTTTTTTTTTTTTGAGTTGAAGTCTCACTCGGTCACCCAGACTGGAGTGCAGTGCAGCCTCGACCTGCTGGGCTCCAGCAATCCTTCCGTCTCAGCCTTCCAAGTAGCTGGAATTACAGGCTATCATGTTCTTAATATTCTATTTTTAGTAATTAAATTCTAATTTTATAAATGGTAAGAGATAAACCATGTTAAGTGTGAGTCATCACAGCTGTAGTTAATTATTTTTCATTTTATTTTTAAATTATGGTTAAAAATATAACAAATTTATCTTTAAACCATTTTTAGTACCAATTTTATGGCATTGATTTACATGTGTACATTACCTTCACTGTCCATTTCCAAGCTTTGTCATC
>NW_006947151.1:0-455 GCF_000164805.1 Carlito syrichta | reverse complement strand
CACATATGCAAACAACTTTCTCACATTTTTTTATTCTAATTCCCTTCTGGAGACATGACTCACCCAAGGTCAAGCTCCATTCTTGAGACCCAGAATTGTGTGAAACAACGCAGATCTTTCAATATGACCACCTGCGGTCTCTGGTAGTTTACTAGGGTTGTAACATGATTTCCTTCACAGGAGAGGTCAGCCAGCAACTGATAAGGGAATTATCAGTGGGTCTGAGTCTGAGTGAAATAGGCATTGTGGCCATGCTTCCAGGTCCCCGGGTCCTGTCTCATCCTCAGCACACGAAGGGGCTGTGAATGTGGCCAAGCAGGATGTCCTGGACACGCTTCACCTGAGAGATGTCCAATGACTACTTGTAAGGTTATTTAAGTAATAAAGAAACTTTTATACCTGAATAAAACCTACACACTCCTTTTAACCCCACCCCTACTCAAACAAAGAATAAT
>NW_006947150.1:0-712 GCF_000164805.1 Carlito syrichta | reverse complement strand
TTATGATAATGACTGTAGTTCTATCATTTCATTTAAAAGTATACCCTTGAATCCTCAGCCAAAATAAGTAATGTTAGTACCATGAAAAATTAATTGATAAGGAAGCAATTTTATAACTCTAGGGCATGGCTAAAATCTAATATGGCAAACACTAAAAAACATAGCATTCTAATTAAGGATTGTCTGGATTGGCTCTCCTGGTCAGTTAAATTATCCCAAAAGCTATCTCATTACTAGGAAATGCTCACATGAGATGAGAATCCCATTTACTCCCCTACATGCAGCTTTGCTTCTGCAGGGGAATGTTAGGAGGGGACTGCTAGATGCCATGCTCTACATTACTCACAGACTATGCCTTCAATGACATATATCTTGGAAGCCACAAGTGATTTAAGTCATAAAAAAGGGAACTTTTAAGGAAAAAAATGTAACTTAAACATAATTTGCCTCATCTGCCAGGACATTATCATTTCTTAATTATTACATGAGCCACATTTTACATAGTGATTAAATTCAGACTAACTAAAGGTTTGGATGTTTCAAGGTTGTTTATTGAAGTAATTATTCTCTTAAGTAAAAAGGGTTAATAGGGAAAATCTTCATAGCCATTGTCATAGGGAAAATACAGTTGGCACTTTATCTTAAAACATTTCATTAATAATGAATAATGTTATTACATTATCTACTAGAACCTTGTTATTAAATATGTGGT
>NW_006947149.1:0-8543 GCF_000164805.1 Carlito syrichta | reverse complement strand
TTGGGATTGCAGTCAAGAGATGAGCAAAGCATGTGCAATATGGTAGAAGTGAAGTTGTAGAGGTATACAGGGAATAGATCTTAATGACATTGAAAAGCAAAACAAAGTGGTATTAATGTTATCATGATCTTTCCAGGGAGCCATAAAAAGTAATTGAGCAGATGATAAACTTGGCTAGAGCAGAGTTCTGTGAAGGACTGTCAGGTAGACACTAGATGGAACTGACATCGAATCAAGAAGGCAGTGGGGCTGGGTCATGGGCAAATTGGAAGAGGATGAGGTCTGAATTGTGTGGACAGTTTGAGGAAGAAAAAGCAGCAGGACTGGATACTGGATGAGAGAGAAAGAAAATGGGCATGATGTTTAAATCATGCTCTGGATGCCTGGGGGCATGCAGACAGCTCACAGGGATGGGATGCAGGAAAGAAGAGAGTTTGGAGAGTCAAGTCTCATAGCTGATCCTCACTATGTATCTGTTGGGTCATCTCTTTCTGGATACTCAGTTCCCTGAGGTGAGACATATTCTGTTGGTTGGTAAGAGGTACTCCTTGGGCTTCAGGTATGTTAAGTATTTTCCTCCATCAATCCCTCATCCTGCAGGAAGCTCAGTGAATATACTGCCACTGGAGCTCAGTGCCCATGCTGAAAAAAGAAACCAGCAGGTCCAGGAGAACTTCCTGTACTGTCTCACACTTGTTGGGTGGTGCCTCCACAAAGCCCGCAACCTGGTACATGACTTCACAGATGACATCATCCAGGAGTGGCACCATACCCTCCCCACTCAGGGTGTTGTTGACTTCCTCAAGACCAAGACCAAGTCCAAGACTTTGAACTTCATTGATGTGCTCCTGTTGAGGCTTCTCTGGGTTCTGGATTCAAAAGGTAGAATGTAGCTTGATTTTAAATATCAAATCAAAGAACTTGGATTTGATCCAGAGGGCACTGGAGATTCACAGAAGATGCTTGAGAAAGGGAGGGATGGATACAGCCAGCAGGGGATGGCTAAGTTTGAAACAGTGAAGAACCTAAGATAGATTTTACTCTATCTAGTTACAAGTTTGTAAGTTATTCTGTCCCATATATATACACAAATATAAATATATATTTGCCTAAGTCTATGTATTTCTTTGTCTATGCTCCAGATGCACCAAAGCCTTGAATCAAAACAACCTATTTATTATTCACAGCATCAACAACAGCCAGAGTAATATTGCAGTGCTGGACCCTACTCCCATATTTCTCCTAGGCAATGCAATGCTTTTATCTGTAAGTGCACCAGAATTGGCACCGCAGGGGAGGAGCCGCCACATTATGAGTCTTGGGGCTTATATAGAACAGCTAGAACATCTTCCCCTTCTTATTTCATGGGAGGGGGTGGAAGAGAAAGAGAGAGAGAGAGAGCACATGTTTTGTTCTGTAGTATAAACTACTCCTCTCCAGTTGAGATGGCAACCTCTGTTGGTTTACAACTCAAATGCCTTCAGGGGTGACAGATAAGCTTCTCTGTATTTACCATCCTGGAATGTAAGCAGATATCTTTGGAGCAATGTTTAACTTCTAACCTCCAAGGCATTCGAACATCCTGTAGCCTAGGTTGTCTGTAACATTTTCTCTGACAGTCCTCATGATGTGGAAATATGAACATATTCAAGGATCGAGGATTCCTCCCACCAGAGACAAAGTAATAGGCAAGAAATTGAGGGAGAAAGCCTGAGGGTTAGGTCCATAGCAAAAGTGACCCCGAGAGATATAGGAGGGCAGGGTGGGTTTGGGCTTCTGGAGAGGCCACAGGTCATCAGAGACTATCTCAGGTTAGACTCAGGAGTCTGAGAACTCGTGTGTTCTGAAGGGTCATGCCTTCTCTCCAGGATGAAGATGAGAAAGAGTTGTCAGATGAGAACATAAGAGCATAAGCTGACACCTTCATGTTTGAGGGTAAGGATCCCGGTGTAAACTACAGTGTGGTCAGGGGTCTTTCCATCCCAAGGATGTGGTGGGCAAATCCTAGGCCACTCCATTCTGCTCATCTTCCTCCTCCCCCATCCTCCATGGTGGCTTCAATGTGTGAGTCCTGTCCACCCTCTGGTGTGATGTAGCCCCGAGATTCAGACCTGCCTGCTGCTCCTCAGGCCATGATACTACAGCCAGTGGCCTCTTCTGGGTCCTATAACACCTCGCAAAGCATCCAGAACACCAGGAGTGCTGTCAGCAGGAGGTACAGAAGCTTGTGAAAGACCAGGAGACTACAGAGATTGAATGGTGAGTGCAGGGCCTGAAGCTCTCCTCCTGCGCCCCCTCACAGGCTCTGCTCCCCAGGTGGGGAGGAGGAAGCTGTTTTTGTCACTTCTGCCCATTATTGGTTGGTGGGAATAGAAACGTAGACCAGAGGCAAGGCCTGGTACTCAGCCTGGCTAACAGGGGAAAGGTTGCAGGCTTTGAGGACAGAAAGATCAGGGCTGCTAATTGGTGACAAGATTTGATGCCACTTAGCATGTGTTCAATAAGTAAACTTTCCCTCCACTCCCTTCTTTTATCACTGAAATATAACTTTTTTGAACATCTTCACTCCTTGGATGTTTGCTCTTCTGCACCCTAATTCCTTTCCTACTGTCCAGTCCAGGACTCGTTAAGGACACCTAGGGGTAAGAATCATCCATCTCTTGTCCAGAACACCTACTTCATTCAGCCAGGTTTCATTCAGCAAGCACTCCCACACTGCCTTTCATACAAATCTGTTGTCTTTTTGCAGTTGGCTTTTAGATGTTGAGTTTTTCTTAGAAAAGCTTTTTTAAATACTTGTCTTAATTTTGTCTGGTACTTTTCTAATTCTCTGCTTTTCTGATTTTTTTTCTGGTTTTCTATTTCTCAAATATTTGACCCACCTGGACTTCATTTTTTTATAGGGAGAAAGGGTCTCACTAGGCACAGAGAGACTGGTGGATTATATTTTTGGTCCTGGGTAACTATTGGGGTCCCCTAGGGAGTACCTGGCCCAGCTGCCCTTCCTGACCATGTGCATCAAAGAGAGTCTGAGTTGCATCCCCCAGTCCCAGTCATCTCCTGCTGCTGTACTCAGAACATTGTGTTTCCCGATGGCCGTGTCATCCCTAAAGGTACCCACCCTGTCAAGGGGAGAAGGCCTCTGGGCTGGAAGAGTGGTCCTTCAGGTAATGGGACTTGCCCTGAGTGCCCCTTTTCTCCCACAGGTATTATCTGTTTCATCTCCATTTTGGGGAACCATCACAATCCAGCAGTATGGCTGGACCCTGAGGTGCTGTCCACTTCCCCAAACTTGTTCATTCCAGGCATCCAAGAAGAGGGTGCAGGGTTTTGGCTGGGGAAGTCTGATCACCTCCCCCTGCCACACACACAACTGTCTCTCCAAGGCTGATGGGCCTGGGAGACCCCACCCAGCAAGCCTGTCTCTGCCTCCTTCCAGGCCTATAACCCCTTCCGCTTTGACTCAGATGTTGCCTCTGGAGTTTATTCCCTTCTCAGCAGGACCCAAGTGAGAATGGCATGTGTCTGAAGTGGTGATGAGTGTGGGGTGTCTGGTCACAAGAGTGGGGAAAGACAAGAGAAGAGGATTTGCAGGTGGTCAGAGTTACAGCCAATCCCACCTCAAGAGGCTATGGACAAAGGTCCATAGAGTGGGTGTGGGTAGGAACAATGGAGTCCACAGTGTGCTCAGAGTTCCCCTCCCAGTTTTCTGTTGTGAGTTGGGGATAAAGCTTACTGTAGGCTCCTGGGATATGCAAGCCCCCTTGGGGGTCCCAGGTCTCCCCACCATCCCACCCTTCAAGCTCATCTGGGTGGGCTCAGCAGATCCTGAGTCATGTTCCAGGCACGATGGAACCAGTAAGAGTGTCCTGAGTGCAGTTAGAGTTCCGTGTCTATCCCCAGATGTTCACCATGAATGAGGTGAGGGTGGTCCTGGCACTCATGCTGCTTTGCTTCCACATGCTGCCTGATGCCACAGAGCCCCACAGGAAGCCAGAGCTGATTCTGTGTGCAGAAGGCAGGCTTTGGCTGCAGCTGGAGTTGCTCAGTTCAGGCCCTCAGTGACTCTTTGACCCCTCCACTTACCTTTACATATCTTCAGGAGTAAAATTGTGCTGTCATGTCTGCCTGAACCTCACTGAGAGCTAGCAGTGGACAGTTGGGACCATGAGGATTCAGAGAGTGGGCATGGGTGGTTGGAAGCAGGGTATTGTCACTGAGTCCCAGACCTTGACTGCCTCTCTGTGCTGATCACCAGGCATCTAGGACAAGCACAAGTTCTCTCAGAGTCCAAATTTGGGCTTTACCCTAGGGCAGTAAGGACCCATGGGAGGTGTTTGAGCTGAGGAGGGACCAGGGCTGTTAACTTGTGATCTTTCCATTTTCGTGATGTGTGTTTGTAGAGATACAAATTTTCCTCTTAGTATTGTCTTCATGGTATCCCAGAGGTTTTGGTAAGCTGTTTCTTCATTTTCGTTTGTTTCCAGTAATCTTGTAATTTCTGTTCTGATTTCTGTGTTGAGACAGGAGTTGTTCAACATTATGCCATTTAGTGTCCATATCTTTGTGGGTTTGGGGGGAATTTTGTTGGTGTTGATATTTATTTTAATTCCATTGTGATCTAAGGAGGTGCATGGCAGTATTTCAATGTTAAGAATTTTGTTTGTTTGATTTATGGCTTGATTTTGGGAGTATGTTCCATGTGGTGATGAGTAGAACGTATGTTCTGTGGTTGGTTGGAGTATTCTGTAAGTATCTATTAAGTTCATTTGGTCAAGCTTCAAGTTGAGGTCCTGGATCTCTTTGTTGATTTATTTTTTCCCCAATGATCTATCCTAGGGTTGTTAGGAGGGAATTTAATTCCCAGCTATAAAAGAGTGAGAGTCAATATATTTCTTAGTTTACTTAGTAGTTGCTTTATAAATGCTGGTGCTCCTGTGTTGGGTGCATATATGTTTAGGATGGATAATTCTTGTTGATATATTGAACTTTTTATCACTATGTAGTGTCCTGTATCTTTTTAAATTTTTGATACCTTAAAGGTTTTGCCTGATATTAAGATCATGACTTCTGCCTTCTTTTTGTGATCCATTCACCTGAAAACTCATTTTCCATTCTCTAACTTTGAGTTTGTGTGCATCCCTTGCAGTGAGATGAGTTTCCTGGATGCAGCAAATTTTTGCCTTAAGTGGGCATCTCAGGGAAGGAAGTGGTTGGTAGAGCTTACAAGTGAAGGGGACCGAAACCTGGGTCAGCTGTTCAAAGGGGACGTGAGACATGGTGGCAGGGACCAGCCTGCAGTCCATTCCTACATGGGTCACATATGAAGAGGGATAGCAGCCTGGGGGAGGTGAGGTGGGATGAGCGACTCTGGGAAGCACCCGTAAGACGCTGGCCTCAGGTTGGCCAACAGTCTGGAGAGGACTGTATGCAGGCAGGGGTTGGGGCAGGCACTCATCTGGGAACCTCCACATAAGGGCTTCAACCCATCACCCTGACTCTACAGGGCCCTCGGAGACTCTACTTCCAGCAGGTTCTGTCAGTCCCAGGGGTGAGGGCAGATAGGGAGGTAGAGTTGGTGTAGGATGGTGGGAGGAGATAACCTTAGCTGCCCCATGTCACAGCTCCCACAGTGGGTGGAAGGAGGATGTTACTGGAGATGGGGCTTGAGTTCATGCTGGCTTCTGAAGGCCCTCGGTCACCATTCCTGCCCCCAGTATCTCCCCTGCTGGCTCAGCAACCCAGGTAGAAAGTGGATGAGGCAGTAGTGTTGACAGATGCAAGGGTCTTGCTCAGAGGTTCTGATGGGACAAGGGTCAAGTAAGGGTCAGAAAGATGGTCACGTCTTCTGGGCTGGTCAGAATGGGGGAGGTGGGACAGGGAACAGGCAGAATCCACTGCAGGTGCAGAGAGAGGCAGGAGCTAACCCCAAATGAGGGCCATGGGCAAGGGGAGCCAGGGTCCCTTACACTGCTTAGTGCTCTGAACAGTTCTCAGGCCATCATCCAGGTCAGGCTTCTGGGCCTTGCCTGAGGACACAGTCACTTTCTGGGAAACACTGTTGGGGCCAGCTCTCACCCTGTCCCATCTCAGGACTGAATGGTCTCAGCTTTTGCAGAAGATGTTCCCTCCAGGAAGGAGGGGAGCCCCTAGGACAGCTTCCACCGCCACGGGTCTGAAAGGCCTCTGCCTGCCCTGAGGTTTCTCTGCTTTGTGTCCTGGCCACTCCTGGGTGTCAGCTGCAGGGAGGCCCCATTCACCCTTCCATGTTCTGTCTCTTGGGCTAAGACCTGGAGGGGCTGGAGATGGTGATGGCACCCCAAAAGGATGGGACTGCTCCTGGCCTGGATCCTCAGCTCTGCCTTGGTTACCTTACAGGGAGTCACGACTGCCCCCTGTGAGAGCCCTGAAGGTGAAGGTAAGGTTCCAGCATGCCTTCAAGTGATGCTGACCCACTAATGGGCAGCTGGGGGAAATGTCTGTGAGGCAGGGTTGGCCTGTGGGCACGAGAAGTGGTAAGAAGGTATGACACACCATGCCACACTTCCTGCTATACCTGACCCCTACACTCTCTCCTTCCATATTTTTTTCCTCTCTAACCCACCACTGGGCACAACAGTTTGGGTTCAAAGGTCACTGCACATTGATGCTAATGTTATGACTGGAGTGTGAGAAATAAAATACCAACATGCAGAGTATCAGATTTTGAGTCCTTTTAATTAGCTAGTGACCTAGAGAGGGCTAAACCCATTAAAAATCTCTTGACCCTGAAAAAAGCAAGCAGGGGGCTTTTATAGACAAAAAACCATAGCTTTTGCAATTACAGTTTACATTTCAGGGAGGGATAGAACAATTTGCAGAGTCAGGGATGGAACAATTTGCAGCTATCTGCTTGCCTAGTTTGGTCATCGGCCAACTGCTGTTTGCTTAACAGGATGTAGGGAGTAGGGGATTTCAGAGAAGAAGTTATCAGATACAGTTCAGGGGCCAAGAACAGTTGTGGTTACACGGGGTGGGGGTGGGTCTTTCAAGCAGGCAACTGCAAGCAACTTAAAATGGCTAGCAAGCTTATATCAGTTTCTGTGGGTTATATAGACATGTGGATTTTTCAGGCATTTCACTAGGATCCCGCCTGGAGGCTGGGAGCTTGCCAAAGTTCAGTGTATCTGTGTTCTCCAGTCACCAGGCCAGGCCACTGGAGCCCTCCTGATCAGAGTCCAGGGTCTGCCCTTCCCTGGCTTCTTCCAATTCAGTCCCATTAGCCTGCACCTAAGGGTGGCTCCCAGAAGCCTGCAGCTTCACTAATTACATTGTCTTTATGGTGGCAGCAAAAATGCCAGGAGATATGACGAAGTAAAAAATGGTTGAAAATGATGAACTTGGAGGGGATGGTCCATATTACATCTTGTGCAGATAGAGATGTGAGCACCCCAGAAGAGCTGGGATCAGGTGACCTTCCCTGGCTTGGAACATAAGTCAGAGATTTGTGTAGAAGAAACCCCTCCCTGTGGAGAAGTCATGAGTGTGTAATGGCAGCTGTGTTTGCAGTGAGTCTCCTGGGTTCTGATGCTGTTTCCTTCTCTTGGCCCTGCCCCACAGAACATGAAGGAAAGGGGCAGGAGGACCTCCCAGCACATAAGGCAAATTCACACCGACATCAGCTGTACCTTTACAAACAACATCATATTCAAGGGGAACACTATCAAGTAAGGCCTGTGGGGGCCACAGAGTCCAGGACAATTGGAAAAATCAAAAGGGATGGGGCTTCCCAGGGGGATGGAGAGGTCTCAGGCCACAGGCAAGAGTTCTACAGGAGAGCAGACATGGCCAACCGGGGCTCTTCTGGACCAGAACACCGACCCACCATGGACTGACCACCTACTGGGCTCCAAGCCCAGGATCAGGCTGGGGCTTGTAGGTGAGAACCCAAGGGGCTCCTGAGAGGACACACAGAAGCCCGCAACACCATGCTGCATGGTGAAAAGTGCTCTCCAGTACTGACCAGACCTGGAACAGGGGCCCACAGGGGCTCAGGCCCTTCCCTGGAAAGACAACAGCAGCCCAATCTGAGGAGAATGTGCAACCGCGGGCACGTTCTGATGGAAATGCAGAATGGCAGCTGCCCTGGAGGACAGGGGAGCAACAGCTCATGGAGCTAAAGACACACTAGACACAGGACCCTACAGCACCCTTGATATCCACCCATTGATCGGAACAAACATGTCCACCTGCAGCCCGCATGCCACACTTACTGCCTGATTCATAAGCATGAAAACCTGGAGGCCACTGAGGTTCCCGCCCACGTGGGACATAAAGAAATGGCTGTGCCCCTCAGGATAGAAGCCAACTCCATGAGAAAAGGGACAAAGTCATTGGCCCTGCAGGAGCATGGATGCATCTGAGATGCCTTTGGTAAGGGAAAGAAGCCAGACCCAAAAGCTACCTCTATAAAATTCCTAATCTCAAAGCATTCTAGAAAATGCCAAACATAGGGACTGAGGTGCCATCAGAACAGTCAGGGGCTCAAGGAATGGGGAGATGTT
>NW_006947148.1:0-326 GCF_000164805.1 Carlito syrichta | reverse complement strand
CTGTATGTGGGAACACTTTGACCAACAAATTTCCTTCTTTTTGGGTGGCAGAGATCATTCCTGGAAACTATTTTCTTTCAATTTCAGTGTATAGGAAAACCACACTATGAACTCAGAGCAGAGTATGAATGAAAAAACATCAAAAAAGAGAGAACTAAGCTCAGCAGTCAACTGACCTCCGGTAACCCCTGAAGGGAAAGAGAGAGAGGGGCTAAATAGATTCCAGGAAGGCCCTGCCTGAATCACTGGGAGGAGATTGCCTAGGACCTGAGTTACCAGGAAACCACAGTCCATCAGTCCAGGAACCTGGCACCATCAGCTCCTTG
>NW_006947147.1:0-4650 GCF_000164805.1 Carlito syrichta | reverse complement strand
GTCATCTAATGCAGTAGCCACTAGCTACATGTGGCTATTGAGCTCTTTTAACAGTGTTTAGTGCAACTTAGAAACCAGGTTTCTAGCACTGTATAATTTTTATTAATTTAAATTAAACTTTCAATAGCCACTTGCGACTGCAGGCTATATATTGGACCATGCAGCTTGCAGCTAAGCCCGCCGTAGGAAAATATTACCCTCCAGCATTAGACATGTGCCTCTGTAGCTCAGAAAGGCTCATCATTCCATGAAATTTGGGTCCCTACCACATCTGATATGGAAGACCTTGGTGCATGATGACCCAGTCTTGTTGCTGGTGTTCAGCTCTGGAAACTTCAGGGCCGCTGTCCACAGGCTCCTGCATCTGTGTTGTCCTCCACCTCTCTGCAGAGCCTGTCATCAAACTGAACTCATCAATGGGTTCCTTAGGTTCACACCAGAACTCTGTGTTTGAGGCTGGCAGGAGCCCTTGGGTGTGTGTGGTCTCAGGCCAGACATCCTCTCCGAACTGTCATCTGCTCCTCCAAAGTGAAACCCTCAAGCTTGATAGACTCTAAAGGTCAGGCTGACTCTGGCATCCACTGATTTCCAGCAGAGCTGATGTCCTGGATCCCTGATGCTCTGTTCTCTGTTGGAGTGCTTCTCGTGTGGCCCTTCCATAACACAGCACCTCCTCGCTGGACCTTCTAGCCCATGCCACCCCCCTTGACCCAGCTCCTGGAATGCCTCTCCTACTTGCTTTCTCCTCTGCTTCTCAGCCAGAATCACCCTCATGACTCTTTCCCAGGGGCTAGGCCCGGGCTTTTGCATGCACTGCCTTTCCCGCTGTGGAAAACCTCCCTGCTTCTCTCTCCAGACTTATTTCAAGATGCCAATTCCTCCAGGAAGCCTCCCTTCCTCTCAAGACCAGGACGATTCCTCATGGTTGTGAACAGATCTGCAGAACCCTTGGGGCCTCTCATAGGAGTTGTCTTCCTTCAGGTTAACTCTGCTGTTGGCCTAGAAGCTCCCCAAGGGGAGGACCAGTGTCCTCCTTAGAATTTGCTGCCACGGGGCTCCTACTATGTGATTCCAAACACATGTGGAATTGAACTAGACTCCTGCTATGTGATACCCTGTTTTTAAGATTCCCTTGCACATTAAGAAAGTGTGGTTTTAAAGTTGAAAACCTGCCATCTGAATTTATTTAATATCTTTCTCTCTCCTCAAGAGTCTTCATTTTATAAGTGAAATCTTGACTGAGTGGAAACATGTCTAAAGATTGATAGAATGTTTGTGAGTCCACCATACATTTGTCATCTTTATTGTCTCACTTGGGTCCCAGGCAGCCTGCAGCAGCAGTGCCCTTTCTAATGTGGCCTCTATGTTCTGTTGAAGGGCATAAGGAGTTGTGGAGAGCAGAAGCCCAATCAGGATTTGTAGTGATCACAGTCCATCTTCTATGGCAGGAGTGTCCAACCTTTTGGCTTTCCTGGGCCACATCATGTAAACAGGGATTGTCTTGGGCCACACATAAATTATACAATATATTAGTGTAAATACATAATAAGACTTCTTTTATTTTTTATATTTTATTAAAAAGTTTAGAAAAATGAGAACAATATAAAACTAGTGAAAAATTTGACCTTTTTATTGTAAAACAAATCCATCCGTGTTAGTGGAAGTGTTTGCAATTCCTAGTGAGTTCTCAAGGTGCTCATCGGAAATGTTTGTTCAAATTGTGTTCTTTGTGTGTTTCATAATTGAAAAGGGCTACTCACAAATGCATGTGCTGCAAAAAAAGCAGCATCATGAAAAAGACATGACTGTGAACTTCAAAAATACATGAGGCCACTAGGAAAATCAATGCTAAAAAACTCATGATGTTAAATGATTTTGTGGGGCTACATTATTAGCTATCCTGAACCACATGTGGCCCATGGGCTTCAGGTTGGACATGTCTGTTCTCCAGGTTGTGGGGCTGAGTCTTTAAGAGGAAAGCCCAGGAGTGATTCTGTCTTTGCCCAACAAGGCCATTCCAGCAACTATGAGGCTGCGGTGTGGTGTGAATATGTGCAGTCATGATGTAGAGTGAATGAGTTGCATTTCAATGGTATTTTGAGCAGCAAGCACAAGAAAGTGTCCCAGGTTTGCAGGTTCAGAATTGGCTCTAGTGGCTACCACCCTGCCTGGGCATGTGGACATACCCACATGTCCTTACCACTTTTTATTGGTGTCCCCATGCCCAGGGTGGTCACAGTGAGGAGGGACCTGCTACCTACAAAACCACAAGTCAGCAGGACTGGCCAGAAAGCTGCAGAATCTGGTTTACCACAGCCTGAGTCGGCAACTGAGCTCTGGGTACCAGGGCAACTATTCCTGAGACCACACAGGCTCTTCCTCCTGTCTATATTTCCCCCAACACATAAACATAGCTCCAAGTTTCCAGTCAAGGTGCAGGGAGTCCAGGGAAAATCAGGAAAAAAAGATATCAGAGAGCTGGGACATATGGGTCTTTCAGTACCTTCTGGCATATGAAGAGGACAACGACATCTTTAGAGCTGAGGGGTGCTTGTGAAATCTGTGAGGCCAAGGATGGCAACCAGGTTTCCTCTTGAAGATCAACTTTGATTTATTGGTAGTAGTCGCTTGGGGTTCTGTGTTAAGAAGTATTCTGAAGCAGAGTTCTGGCTTAATGGAAAGAATGCTGCCACTGATTAGCTATATCTGCTCTGGGGGTGGCAAGAGATGAGGTCAGGGATGCCTGGTGTTTCCATACCCAAACTAGTCTAATCCTCCTGGGTTTAGAGACAGGAAAACAGGCCCAGAGAAGAGCACCAAGTGTCCAAAGTCCTAGTTCAGTTCGTGGCCGAGGCAGGACTCTCAAAGCAGTGCTCCTTCCACTGCCTGCCTGGAAACCCACAAGTAGGTCCTGGAGAAGCCCTAGGATCTGTGTCCCTTAGTCTGCAAAACCCGACTTTCTCAGGAGCAACTCACACCCGAGGCTGTTACAGGGCCTGGGGAGCCACGGGTGCATTTCCTAAAGCAGAGGACAAAGGACAGAGGCCTTATCTCATAAGTTTGTCTGGGGAAATTGTTAGTCAGGAGCTGATTAAATATGTACTGAAGCCCCAAGAAACTCATCGGGCCTGATTCAATGCTTTTTGCCATCATCACTCCCTGTTGGCTTGGGATGTCCTAATGGCTGACGATGTCTGACTGCCTGGTCCCATTTTGAATTTTGACTGGTGATGTGCATCAGAGGTGCAACCTCCACGTCTGAAACCTGGTTGGCTTCCTGGGTGTGGGGAGGTCAGCACCTTGCTGGCATTGTCTGTTTTCTAATCTGTCATGAGATCCAGCTGGAGGAGAAGGAGGCAGTGGCTCCACTCAGTGCTCACTAAGGCACGCGGTTAAAGGACTGTCCCACTCATCATCGTGTCCACATCCACAGATACGGCCACTTTGGAGCTTCCACCCAGTCTCTCTGAGCAAGGCTGAGTGGTGAGTATGCACTGTAATGCCTGTCCATCTGTGTGAGTATGCATCCATTGGCCTCACTCACTTCTGAGGCCTTCAGAGTAGAGTTCAGTAAAGCAAAGTGTTGGGCTGCCTCTTCTGTGGAGCCAGGAGATCTGGGTTCAAGTCCCAACACTGCTACCTATGCCCAGCACAGCCTTGGGCAAATCATGTAACCTTATGAATCTCAGTTTGCTCATCTGTAAAATGGGCATAGAAATGGGGCCTACCTTGAACGTCTGTCATGAGGCTTCCACAAAAAGCATTTAGATAGGCACCAGGCATGTGACAAGCACTAAGATGCAGTTCTTTTACAGGTACTATGTTGCCAGCACTGTGTAATACCTCTCTGAATCCACACAACTGCATTTAGAGGTAAATATATCATTCCATTTTTCAGATGAGGAAGCTGAGGCTTCGGGCGTGCATGGATACATATAGTCAGGTGATTTTGATTTTTTTAAAGTTAACACTAGGATGAAAGCTGCTATCTTGAGACACTCCTCAATTTGCTCCCCAAAACTGCATTTTCTGAATGTTAAGGGAAGCAGGAGCTGACAAATCCCAGAATGACAGAAGCAGTTTTCCTGGTAAGGGAGAATACCTACCGCATGGGGTCAGCGTTTGATAAATTTTCATTGAAAATCATGGTCTCCTGTCCCCCTCTGCCCCACTCCTCATCCCCCACAAGCATGAGCCATGCTGGTAGGCTCCCTATGTTGGGGGAGGATATAGCAGAAGCTATGGTCCTTCAGTGTCACTTCTTTCCAGCTCCTGGAAGCCCAGAAATCCCATGACATCAGGATCCAGCTCTGTGCCTTCTTCCGAGTCACTCAGGACACACCACACAGGGGCTGAAGGAGGAGGAAGAAGGGAAGCAGTGAGCCCCATGGAGAGGGGCAACCCCTGGACACTGGAGGAAGGAGAAAGTCCCCCATCACCACACATCCCTGAGGATGGTGGAATGGACAGGGAAAAGATGAAGTTTTGGAGGTGGCTGAGATTATGTTTGACCCCAGGGCTACCTCTTACCACCTGAGTGACTTTGGGTAAGCCACTTCATCTCTCTGAGATTTGTTTCTGCATCTCTAAAATGTGTATAATAATCTCTGCTTCTTAGGGTTGTGGTGGGGACGCAATTCAATGTAATAT
>NW_006947146.1:0-999 GCF_000164805.1 Carlito syrichta | reverse complement strand
CCTCCCCTTCCCTTTATACCTTTCTGTGTGTCTTTGCAGGTCTTCATTTTCATTTGTTTCCAGGTATCTTTTTATCTCTGTTCTTATTTCATCATTGACCCAGGAGTTGTTTAGCATCATGCTGTTTAGTGTCCATATCTTTGGGGGTTTTGTGGGGACCTTGTTGGTGCCAATGTTTATTTTTATACCACTGTGGTCTGAGAAGGTGCAAGGTAGAATTTCGGTCCTTTTAAATTTGCTTATGCTTGATTTATGGCCAATTATGTGGTCGATCTTAGAATACATTCCATGTGGTGAAGAGTAGAATATGTATTCTGTGGTCTTTGGATGGAGTGTTCTGTAGGTATCGATTAAGTCCATTTGATCCAGAGTCACATTGAAGTTCCAGATCTCCTTGTTCATTTTTTGTCCTGCTGATCTGTCTAGGGTTGTGAGTATTAAAGTACCCAGTTATGATGATGTTAGAGTCAATATCTTTTTTAGTTTTCCTAGAAGTTGCTTTATGCAAGTTGGAGCACCTATGTTGGGTGCATACAAGTTTAGGATAGATATTTCTTGTTGATGGAGTGAACCTTTTTCATGATGTAGTGGCCCTCTGTATCTTTTTAAATTTTTGATAGCTTAAATGGTATTTTGTCTGAAATTAGGATCACAACTCCTCCTTTCTTTTCTGTTCCATTCTCCTGAAAATTTGTTTCCCATCCTCTTACTTTGAATCTGTGTATGTCCTTTCTAGTGAGTTGGGTCTCTTGAAGGCAGTATATTGTTGCTTGGTGATATTTTATCCATTTTTCCATTCTATGTCTTTTCAGTGGTGCGTTTAGTCCATTCACAATCAGGCTAATTATTGAAATGTGAGAGTTCGTCCCTATCATAGAGTTCTTATAGAGTTGTTATTCTTCCACTTTTTTTTTTTTTTTGTCTTTCTTTTGGTTTTGTGGCTGGTTCGTGTATATTTTATTCTTTTCCCTGTACTCTTGTGAAGAACATTGTCTTTTT
>NW_006947145.1:0-7087 GCF_000164805.1 Carlito syrichta | reverse complement strand
CGATCTACAAGAAACTCAAAACGCTCAGAAAAATCAGAAAAACATTCCCTTTGAAAAGTGTGCAAAATACGTGATTGAATAGTTTTCATAAGAAGAGATACAGGCAGCCAGCAGACACATGAAAATTGCTCAGCCTCACTCATCATCAAAGAAATGCAAAAGAAACCATTTTGAAATACCACATACTCCTTGTAACACTGGCCATCTTTTATAAAACAAAAATAACCAATGCAGGTAAGGATTTGGAAAAAAATAAATGCTTCTACACTGCATGTGAACTGAAAAGTATCACAATATCTTTGGAAAACAGTGTGGTGGTTTGCAAAGGGACAAGATATTGACCTACATGTCACTCAATAATTCCCCATCGAAAATATACCTGGAGGAACTCAAATCCTTTCACCAAAAAGCTACCTGAACCAGTATGTTTTTCGCAGCTCTAATCACAATTGGAATAAAACATGGTACCTACCATGTTGCCCATGAAAGCTGGGCAATGTGTAATATAACTGTGGTATATACCCAGTTTAATATTATGCAGCCATAAAAAAGGACAGATATAAGTATTTTCCAGAACGTTTGCTGGATATGAGGTTGGTTATTTTCAGTGATTAATCACAAAAACAAAGAACAGAGTTCCTTATGTTCTCACTCATGAGATGAACTTGATCACTTATAGTGCTGTAAAAAAGTGATTGGCAGTAGTGGAAAACTCTTCAGAGGGTGGGGTGAGATTGGCAGTGGTGGGATACTGCTAAGCAAGGGAGGGGCATGCCTCATCAACCAGGGACCCTGTATAATCAATGTTTGTATATCTAACTCTGAATTGTACCCCACATTTGTTAAAAAATTAAAATAAATAATCAAATAAATAAGTAAATGAGAACTGTAAAACATGCAACTGACTTTGTTTATTCTATTTTTGTTTACTTTAAAAATGGTTACAATTCAGGGTTGGGCCTAGAAATGTTTATTATGCAGATATTGATTTTTTACGAATTGTATAATACTCCAATGATATCTCCTTTTCCCTTCAATACGTTGGAATGCCTGGTATAATTCTGCCTTCAACGTTGACAATTACAGTGTTTCTCACATATTCTGCCTGTGGGGTTCCAGTCCCACAAGGGTTGTGGGCTTTCCCGAAGGAAAGACGGATAGGTGAAAGATGAAAATATTATACTCAGACATATGATTCCTGAACAGATGACGTTTAATGATAGCTAAGGGAAAGATTTTAAACCATTTGTAAAGGGCCAAGACATAAAATTCCTAAACATACATATCCTCTGCAAGTTACCACCATCTTGTGGTCTTAGCAACCAACAAGCCAATAACACTATAAACATTCAGACAATGAGTCTTATCCAAAATGACAAAGATGATAGTTTCATTCCAAAGTCCCGAATTACAGTCCTTGAACTGTTCCAGAAAGTTTCCAAGTGCAAAGTTCTTCATGTAGCAGTAGTTTTCCTTCTGGGTCTTTATGCCCTTCAGAGCTTTGTAATCACCTTTCTCGTCCAGGTTTCTTCGTTATTTTTCTCTCTATCCTGTGGTGTTTATTTCTAAAAAGAACTCAAAAGAAGCGTTTCGTAGTGTTTCCTAGGCCCCCAACGTTGCTTTCTGTCTTTAGCTAATTTATCATAAAAGTGTCTGATTAGTATATTATGAGTTCAGTGAAAACCTACTGTTTAAGTATTAACTTATAGTTTTAACTACTGAATTAAGTAAAAACCTTAATGATTAATCTTTATCCTAAGTTAGTGAAAACAATGATATAAATCACCTACATATCTACTAGATAAGTGTTAAAACTTATAATGAATTCATAATGAACTCACTATAAACGCGTGCTTCTAAAAACCTTATGTATAAACACTAAACTACATAATACTAAATCAAATAAGAAGTGAACATACTTATATCATGTATTACTTAAGTAATATCTAGTAACATAACCAAGTGAAAGAAAGTATTCTTGATGTGCTTTAGAGTTTATCCCTTGCATATGTTAGAAAAGGCCAAACGGCATAATGGGAAAGGGAAAAATAAACCATGACATTTCCAGATTAGCTGTGAGTACTTCACATAAACACGCCATTTTCTTCTTCCATGACTGCACAGAATTCTTTAGTGGTACTAAACAGCAAAGGTGGAAGACAGAAGGGCCTCAGCTTCCCAGGCTCGTCCTGTGGCCTGGAGTCTTCGGCCCACCAGGACCCTATCAATCAGGTGGGCCTCCAAGGTTGGTTCCCAATATCTGCCTAACTTGAAACTTGTTGAGATTCCAGACCTATATCATCCTTAGAAAACTGAGACTTGAGATTCAGTATACCTAAGTGCTATTCGGAAGGCAGAAGGCATAATAAACCTTAAAACTTTTAGAAAAGAAAACAGTATCATAATTTAATACAACTTTTTCTATTCTTAAAATTTGTGTACATTTTCTTGGTGCACTCTGTATTTTCTGCTTGTTAAATTTGAATAAATGTTACACATGTGCAATCCTTAAAGAAAAATTCCCCTTAGATATTTGAAGGTAATATAAAATCACATTCCCTTTATATTGTAACACAATTTTTATTTTTAAAAGAGTATTTTTATTGAATCCCCTAGAATTTTCTCTACCTAAGACATGATGCTGTACTCTGCAACAAAGTATCTGATTAATATTATACTTTTAATCACCAACCATTTAAAATGAGACACACAGAAAAAAAAAGATAATTTGGAGCCCAATATGTATAAACCAAAACAACATGAAGATTTACATGGTAGTAAGTATTTGGGCTCTCCATGACTTTAAAAATTTAGATAATTGAAAATTCTGGAAAACTGATTATGATCCTAGCAAAGTAATGCTCAAATCCTGTAGGAAAAACTGCTCAAATGCAGATACACAATATTAAAAACCTCCAAAACTTTCTAAAGTAAAGTGCTAAAATATTATTTGCTTGTGCTATAACCAAGCTCCAACAGGACTTTGTGATCATAATAATAAAAGACTACTTCGTGGGCAGCACCCTCAGTCCCCTCACAGTTTGGGAGATTCTCATTCCTCTCAGTAAAGACTGCTTAAAAAAAAAGACTACCTCGTTTAGAGGATTCTTGAATGGTCACTTAACCCTGGAGACATTTTTGGATGTGTTCACCCTGTGAGACACATGGTTATCTTCACTCCTTTGGAATGAAATCCAAAGTGTCTACCGCATTTGGCATTGCACTGTACACAAGTGCTTGAAGTCTAAGGATTGCTCATTAGTCAATGTCCCTCCCATTATAATGTCAAAGTTCTGAGCCTGATGTCATAAATGACAATTTGACATGCTTCTTTCCCTGACTTTACTTACCTCTTTTAATGTAAATATTAGCCTTTTAGTCATTCTATAGATTCAATGAAAAAACGATTAAGCTAACCTCATTCATCTCAGACCTGGAAATTACAAAAAATAATTCATATGAAGCCATAAAACATCATGAACAGCCAAAAGAAACTTATCAAAAGAAACAAAGCAGGAGCTACTGCAGTTCCAGACTTCAAATTTTACTATATGTTTACAATAATTAACACAGCCTTGTATTGGTACAAGAATAGGTCCATAGGATAATGGATCACGACAGAGAATGAAATGCTCAAATCCTCAACCAACTCATCTTCAAAAAAACCTCCAAAACCCACTGGGTAAGGGAGAACATATTCAGTAAATGGTGCCAGGAAAAGGCTGACAGCATGCACAAGATTGAACCAGCACACCTTTCTATCACCATACACATTAAATCTATATGGATCAAAGACCTAAACGTAACAACAAATTATAATAATCTTAGAAAACGCAGGATACACCATTAGGGGAACTGGAATCAGAAACTAATTCATCTTCTGTTGGAAGCTGGCCAAGGAGGCTCACTGAGCATTAGAAATCAGGGGGGGCTGAAGACCCTGAGACCACTAGAAGTGTGTTCAGGAGCCATGACTTCATTACTTCTCCCTTCTGTTGGCATGACAGCCTTCTGTTGGCATGATAGTCTTCTGTTAGCTCAATCATGAAAACTCCAGACAGGGATGAACACAAGCTAACATTAGAAACCCGTTGTTCCCATTTCCCTGTCTGCGGTTTAGGCTTTTGTCTGGTACAAGACAAGACCACATCAAAGAGCCCAGGAACTGAAAGCCCAGCATGACTTTTTGATTGAGACACGTTAAGTAGAACAGGTTTTAGATATTTTGTTTTAAGTTTCATTGATTATGTCAGGGTAAAGCAAAGGAATAGATAAACTGTTTATCAATATGAAAGTTATTCATAAGTAAACTAAATAGAATAAAATAAAATATAGATTACAATTGATAAAATGGTATAATATTAATTTAGGTATAATATAATTTATTTAGTTATAATATTAATAGAAACTGTAATAATATTTCCAAGGGACATTAGTCTAGCATAGGAACTGGATAGACAAGTTGGGCTTGTTCTCTACCTTGCTTGAAGAAATATCTGGTGGGTAGGAGATGACCCCATGCACCTGATTGTCTGTGTATGTGGGAGACATCTGAATCTCAATGAGCAAAATCTGTAAATAAAAACCCTCTATACTTTTCAATAAACGGCTTCTGTTACTTGTTGTTTTAAGTTTAGGTCTTTGATCCATTTAGAGTTAATGTGTATAGTGATAGATAAGGGTCCTTTTTCAATATTGTGCATGTTGCCAGCCTTTTCCCAGCACCATTTACTGAATATGTTCATCGTTAACCAGTGGGTCCTGGAGGTTTTTTCAAAGATGCTTTGGTTGAGATTTTGAAGATTTCATTCTCTCTCCTGATCCACTGTCCTAAGGACCTATTCTTGTACTGATAACAGGCTGTGTTGATTATGGAAAGCATAAAGTAAACTTTGAAAACTGGAACTGCAATAGCTCCTGTTTTATTTCTTTTGATAAGATTCTTTTGGGTATTCATGATTGTTTATGGTGCCATATGAATGCTTTATTGCAATTTCCAGGTCTGAGAAGAATATTAACTTAATGGTTATTTCACTGAATCTAAA
Source organism: Carlito syrichta (assembly GCF_000164805.1). Lineage (NCBI taxonomy): Eukaryota > Metazoa > Chordata > Mammalia > Primates > Tarsiidae > Carlito > Carlito syrichta. Next base: position 2,042 of record NW_006947145.1, on the reverse strand, counting down.
GGCTAATTTTTATATTAAAAGACGTAAGTAATGTCAGGGAAACAAGCATGTCGCATTGTCATTTATGACATCAGTCTCAGAACTTTGACATCATAAAGAAAGTTACCTTGACTACTGAGCAATCCTTAGGCATGAAACACTTGTGTATAGTGCTCTGCCAAATGCAGTAGACATGGTGGATTTCATTCCCAACAAGTGAAGAGAACCATGTGTTCACACATATCCAAAAATTTCTCCAGGCATAAGTGACCATTCAATGATTTCTAAACGAGGTAGTCTATCTTTTGTTTTAAAGCAGTGTTTATTGAGAGGACCAAGAAACCCCCAAACTGAGAAGGGACAACAGGGGTTGCTCAAGTGGTAGTCGTTTATTAGCATGGTTACGGAGTTATGTTGAGGCTTGGTTATAGAAAAACCTAACAATATTTCAGCACTTTCTTTAGTTTAGAAACTTTTGAATGTTTTAGTATTTTGCAATAGCGTTTGAACACTGTTTCATACAGGATTTGAACATTGCTTTTTCTAAGATCATAATCAATTTTCCAGGATTTTCAAAAATCTTCGTTTTTATACTAATGCAGAGTCCAAATACTTACTACGTTGTAAATCTCCATGTTATTTGGGTTTATAAATATTGGACCCCAAATTCTCTTTATCTGTGTGCCTCATTTTAAATGCTTCGTGATTAAAAGTATCAGATTAATAGGATAATTTGCTGCACAGTACAGCATTATGTCTTAGGTAGAGAAAATACTAGGGGATTCAATGGAAATACTATTTTAAAAATATAACTTGGGTTAAAATATAAAGGGAATGTGATTTTATATTTCCTTAAATTATATAAGGGAAACTTTTCTCTAAGGATTGCACATCTGTATCGTTTAATCAAACTTAACAAGGAGAAAATGCAGAGTGCACCATGAAAATGTACACAAAATTGAAGAATGGAAAAAGCTGTATTAAATTACTATACTATTTATTTTCTAAATTTTTAAGATCTATTATGCATTCTGCCTTCTGAGTAGCACTTAGGTCAGTGAATCTCAAGGCTCAGTATTCTAAGAATGATGCAGATCTATAATCTCAACAAGTTTCAATTTAGGTAGAATAAAAAATTCAGAATTTATGTGCGCAACACAGTAGTAGTCAATTTTGTAGGCAGCATTATACAATGTATTCCCAACTATTAAAGGGAAAAGGAGTTATCATTGCAGTATTATACAATTCTTGAAAAATCAGTCCCTGCATAATGAACATTTCTAGGCCCAAACCTGAATTGCAACCATTATTAAAATAGAAAAAAATAAAAAAGAATAAACAAAATGAAGTCATATGCAAGTTTTGCAGCTTTCATTTATTCATTTTGTAATTATTTATTTTAATTTTTTAAATGTGTGGTGAAATTCAAAGTTATACATCAAACATTGATTATGCAGGGTCCCTGGTTGATGAGGTATGCCCCTTCCTTCCTTAGCAGTATCTCTCTATTACCAAACTCAGAATGGAGAGGAATGGAATGGAAGGGAATGGAGAGAAATGGAATGAAATGGAATGGAATGGAAAGGAATGGAATGGAATGGAAAGGAATGGAGAGTAATGGAATGGAATAGAATGGAATGGAATGGAGAGTAACAGAATGGAATAAAACGGAATGGAATGGAATGGAATAGACAGTAACGGAATGGAATGGAATGCATTGGAATGGAATGGAATACAATGGAATGAAATGGAGAGTAACGGAATGGAAAGGAATTGAATAGATTGGAATGGAATGGAATGGAGAGTAACAGAATGGAATGGGAAGGAACAAAATGGAATGGAGAGTAACTGGAATGAAATGAAATGGACTGTAACAGAATGGAAGGGAATGGAGAGTAACGGAGAGGAATGGAATGGAATAGAATGGAATGGAATGGAGAGTAAGAGAATGGAATGCAATGGAATGAAAAGGAATAAAACGGAATGGAATGGAGAGTATTGGAATGGAATGGAATGGAAAGGAATGGAATGGAGAGTAACGAAATGGAATGGAATGGAATGGG
>NW_006947144.1:0-1102 GCF_000164805.1 Carlito syrichta | reverse complement strand
CATACACGAACCAACCCCAAAAGCAAAAGAAAGACAAAAAAAAAAAAAAGAAAAAACCAAGTGGAAGAACAATAACTCAATAAGAACTCCATGATAGGGATGAACTCTCACATTTCAATAATTAGTCTGAATGTGAATGGACTAAACGCACCACTGAAAAGACATAGAATGACAAAATGGATAAAATATCACCAGGCAACAATATACTGCCTTCAAGAGACCCATCTCACTAGAAAGGACATACACAGACTCAAAGTAAGAGGATGGGAAACAAATTTTCAGGCGAATGGAACACAAAAGAAAGGAGGAGTCGCGATCCTAATTTCAGACAAAATACCATTTAAGCTATCAAAAATTAAAAAAGATACAGAGGGCCACTACATAATGATAAAAGGTTCACTCCATCAACAAGAAATATCTATCCTAAACATATATGCACCCAACATAGGCGCACCAACATTCATAAAGCAACTTCTAGGAAAACTAAAGAAAGACATTGATTCTAACACCATAATAACTGGGGACTTTAATACACCACTCACAACCTTAGACAGATCATCAGGACAAAAAATCAGCAAGGAGATCCGGAACCTCAATGAGACTCTGGACCAAATGGACTTAATTGATACCTATAGAACACTCCATCCAAAGACCACAGAATACACATTCTACTCATCACCACATATCTCTTCTTATCAAAAAGATCCAATCATGTTTTTTGCACACTTTTCAAAGGGAAAGTTTGTCTGATTTTTCTGAGTGTTAGAGATTCTTTTAGATCCTAGATGTTATTCCTTTTTACAGATATTTTGGTGGAGAATCGTTTTCCACATTCTGTTGGCTGTATGCCTGCTCTTCTGATGGTTTATTTTGTTTTACAGAAGAATATTAATTTGTTGAGGTTCCGCTTATCTAACTTACTACTTAAGGCATGGGTATTCAGGGCTCTGAGAGGAATTTGATTCCGATTCTAGTTTCCCTAATGGTGTCCCCTGCGTTTTGTAAGATTATTGTAATTTGGTGTTTTACGTTTACGTCTTTGATCCATTTAGAGTTAATGTGTATGGTGATAGATATGGGTCTGATTCAATCTTGTGCATGT
>NW_006947143.1:4102-4968 GCF_000164805.1 Carlito syrichta | reverse complement strand
AAACTTGATTTTCATGAGCTCATTTCATTGTGCCCTTCTGAGCCCAGCATGGCTCTAAAGTGAGAAATTAAAGTGTGTTGCTCAAATGAAACTTGATGATAAAGAGCTCCATCTCTACACATTTCCAATAATTCACTCCCCAGCAGGTATAAAAAGCCTAATCAAGAACCTTCTACTCAGACTCAGGTAAGTATATCCACAAATATTTCTATTGGTCAAATATTTTTTCTGAAGCGTAGGAAGCCCTGAGAGAATGAAGATAAATTTAGATGCCTTCTCTGAATCTGATTGCTTTTACAGAAGAGGAAAAATTTGAAGGAAATTGGTTAACAAAGTTTTATTGTGGCAGTTTACCCAGGAAATTTGTCCACATTCTGGCAAGAGGACATTACCCTGCTCTGTTGTGATGTGTCTGTGGTATAGGAGAATCAGGGGAGTACTGGTCAGCTTTTGGCTGGAAGTATCCTTCTGTTGTTTTCCACACAAGTGAATAATTTTTCTAATATAATGACTGGTACCTGGTGCCTATGTCCAGGTGTGTTTCCAATTATATACCACACTTGTTTGTGACCTGTGAATGCAAATACTCATTCTTACCTATAGTTTCTGCCTTTACAGCTTCAGGAATTAACCAATTAATCATAGCACAAATGTGTTAATCAGATGTTTGGGGGTAAGGAGATATTCTGATTCATGAAACTTCTTAAATAAGTGAGGGCTTAAAAAAATCTCTTTATAAATTTTGCTGAAAAATCTTTCTAAAACACATCATTCACAGGTGACGCATTGCATCTGTAGTAGGAATTTGCCTGATACCCTTGGTGCCTTGATGATCTCAGAGTTCATCCTCACCTCACAGCATTGCA
>NW_006947143.1:0-2740 GCF_000164805.1 Carlito syrichta | reverse complement strand
TTCTCTTTAGTAAACTCTGTCTTAACTGAAGCAGCATAAGAGCTTTCTTTTTCTAAACCTCTATGTTAAACGTTTTTTAATTCACTTTAACTCATAGTGCTTGCATGTACTTTAAATTCAAGTCACTCACTGACATTTTAATTACTATCACTGCAGAGCTGTTAAACTGTGAAGATATTGTCCAAAGATTTGTTTTTGAAAGTCATTCAAAATAAGTTTCTTTTGCAAATAAATGAAAGCAAGATTTTTTCCTACATGTTGACAACAGCACAGCTTTTGGAAATGTAGCCAGTTCAGCTAGTATAATTTGAAGCCTCAGAATATGGCACAAACTCTTTTTATTGTATGTTACATTGAAATATGTGAATTTGTGATATATGTATATACAGGTTATATATACATATGGTAGTCTCCTTATCCATAGTTTCACTTTCTGTGTTTTCAGTTACCCTCAGGCAACTGTGGTCCAAAAATATTAGATATTTTAACAGAGAGAGAGAGAGAGAGAGAGAGAGAGAGACCGAGGCAGAGAGAGAGAGAGAGAGAGAGAGAGAGAGGCCACATTCACATGTATTTATTACCGTATATTTCTATACTTGTTCTATTTTATTATTAGTTATCATTCATTACTTTATAATGAATGAATGCCTACTTTATAAATTAAGCTTCATTATAGGTACATTTGAATAGGAAAAAAACATGATATATATATAAAGTTTGGCACTATCCAAGGCTTCAGGTGGCGTCTTGATATGTATTCCCCATGGATAAGGAGGGACTACTATATATCACAAATATAGGTAGTACTTACAGACTAGAATATACTTGTAAACCCTTAGAAAAAGGAAATTTTGTTCAAGAAAGATCTGTAGACCCGCTGTGAGCTCCTGCAAGATACAGCCACATGGCTGAATTTAATCAGCTCTAGGTTAAGCCCTCAGGAAATCACTTTTACCTAGAAAGTCCAGGAAGTATTACTTGAGTTCTGAGTTTAGGATCTACTTGCAGTTATCTGAAAAAATATTATATGATGAAAGTATTAGCCTAAGGGAATACTGAATCATAAAAGTAGAATAGCAGTCTTTGCATAAGACCTAGACAAGACTGTTGGTGTTCATGGCTGAGAAGCAGTCAGAAGCACATCCTCAGAAGAGAATTCCTGGGAAAGTAAAGTAGGGTCTATCTTCCTTCCTGGCCACATGATGGCAAACTTACCACACTCACTGACAGCTCAGGTGGTGGGGTGGAGCCATGAGCCAGGCAGCTGCAGGAAGTGGCTTCTGTACACGGTATTGAGGTCCTGGCAGGCTTAAGGGAACTCTTCACTGGTCCCCATTCAATGTGGGATATTGGTGCAGTGGCCACTGTGGGAACTTCCCCACCAAGGAACTGGTCTTGCCTTTACATTTTGTGAATCTCAGAGAAGATCTCCCAAAGGCACAGGGGAAGATTCTGACTTATTAGTTTCATCCTAGCTGTGCTCTGGGGCAACTATGAGACCAAAATCCAAACACCCTGCGACTTTGCCATCTGGGGAAGGTATCACCATGTTACCTAAATGGGCATAATTGGGGACATCTAGAAGGGAGGGGCACTTATCTATGGGGAACAATTGTCCTGCGAATTTAAGCCCAAATTATATGTTGTTGCAAAAACCTAGAAATTATAGCTTCATTCAAACAGATTAGCAACAGTACTAAGACTTGTTATAGAGAATATGTGTATGGTTCAGAAGAAATCCAAATTAACCAATTATTGCCCACTTTTCCCACTATGTATGCTATCTCTTTCCCTCAAAAGATTTAGGTATGTAGCTAAAGGAAATATTAAAAAGAACAAGCATGTATTGAACATACATTATTGTATTAGACACTGTGGTAGGTGCTTGATATGCAATTTTTGTTTAGTCCTCTAGCAGCCCTATGGTATAAGTATAGGTATAGACTCAGACAGGTTAGATTACTTGTTCAAGATCACACAGCTATTTATAGAGGAGCTCGAATTCATATTCAATATGTCTGACACCTAGTCCCTTGATCATAACCTCCCTACCCAGAGACACATAAGAAACCATGGGCCACTATTTGGAGGTCCAAAATTTGAAATGCAGTAAGACTGGGACTGCGAGAGTAAGGTGACACATTTTCTGAAGATGTCTTTCCTATTTCTCTCTTCTTTTATTCCTGCTACCCATAGATACTCCATGGTGCTCCCCCATCAAGGTCAAGTATGGGGATGTGTACTGTAGGGCCCCTCCAGGAGGATACTACAAAACAGCCCTGGGAACCAGGTGCGAAATTCACTGCCGGAAGGGCTATGAGCTGCATGGCTCTTCCCAGCTGATCTGCCAGTCAAACAAATGCTGGTCTGACAAGGTCATCTGCAAACGTGAGTAGCCCAGCCCTATGTTGGATCCTCAGGGATCATCAGGGTCAAAGTTATTTTGCTCTGAGATTGAAGCTTTTCACTGAACATTGATGAGAAAACTTCCCCTTATGAGCAGAAGGTGATAGGGGTTTCTAAGATATGGCGGAAGTGAGATGGCTACTCTCAGAGAGGAATGTGGGGTCAGCTGTTTGGGAAAAGGGGAGAGAAGAGAATTGTTCAGCAGTGGTTTATATTTGTTCAGTAAGTGCTGGATCCTGAAGAGGTGTTGGGTGTTTAGAGACAAATAAGACATATACAGGGCAATCCCCTTGGGTCCTCTCCCAATGTGGGACTTTTCTGTCTTCTCAATAAA
>NW_006947142.1:0-367 GCF_000164805.1 Carlito syrichta | reverse complement strand
TGCCCTCACCTCATGAACTCATTTTAACAGAATTGCCTCTTTAAAAGTCCTATGTCTGAATAACCACATTCTGAAGCATTGGGGAGTTAGAATTTCAACATATGACTTTGGAGGTGACACAATTAGCCTACTTTACCTTCCAGCCAGTAGTTTCAATCCCAGTAGTAGAGATGGAGGGCAGGTTTTGATTTATCTAACTGTCAGTCTGCAGTGTGAGTTGCCCCCACTGTCATCCCACTTTTGGTTGGGTCCAATTATTGCAATTGGTCTCAGGCCCTCCCTGGCCTGCAGGAACCTCCCCCCTGCCCCACCCACACTCACCTTCACCTCTAACTTCCCACGGCCTTGGTCTCCCCTTTTCCCTCAG
>NW_006947141.1:0-692 GCF_000164805.1 Carlito syrichta | reverse complement strand
CTCACTCAGAATAAGTAAGCCACACCCCTCCCCAAATGCTCACAGCACCATGGAGAAGCCCGGCACCAGACAGTCTCCTGGACAGGGGCTCCCACCACCACTCCCTCCTCTGGCTTCTCATGGAACAAGCAGAGGAAATGGGAAACAACCCCACACTGCCTGTACTGAGTTGACTAGGTGATCTGTAGCTCAGCAGCCATAACAGCTATGTCCCTGCTGCCACCAGGCCCAGGCTGCCTGCTAACAAGCTCCCTGACAGCCGCTGCCCAGTCCCCATGGGAGAGACAGTGGCCACATCCAGCCACCCAGAACAGCCCTGAGGCATCCAGAGCAGACTGGGCCCAAGGAAGGTAGCCTCGTAATCCTGCCCAGTGCAGATGCAGGACACCATTGTCCCAAAGGGCTTTCAGGAAGTCCCAGAGACCCAAACCCTTTGCCACCCTCTGCTATGTGGGCCAGAGCTGGGAAACTGGTTCTAAAGGCTGATGTGCTGAGGACACAGCATCCCCTGACCACCGCTCTGCTCACCTGGGGAAGAATCGTTCAAGCCCATCAAGTCATTGGCCCTCCGGATCTTCTCCAGGCACAGGACCTGCTCCTTCTTGAAGATGCAGTCAGAGTGCATGGCAATGGCCTGCAGGAAACAGATAGGACAGGTGGTGAGAGGGGGTAGGGAGGCCCATTCAAGCCTT
>NW_006947140.1:0-791 GCF_000164805.1 Carlito syrichta | reverse complement strand
TGCACACATGTGCACACACGGGTGCATGGCACACACACATGCACACTGAACACACAGGCACACACATTCACACTCATGCACACTGCACACACATATGTATGCTGCACATGCACATTGCACACACATGCACACTGAGCACACAGGCACACCTGTGCACACACACATGCACATGCACACATTCATGCCCAGGCACATACACTCAGATTTCTAAAAGTTGTACAACATTCCACTCAGTAACAGATGGATTCAGTGGTTGTTCATATCTGTGGTTTTGCCTGTGCTCCGTAACTTAGTAGAGTCAGAATGGCCTGTTATTGGTATTGAAAAATTCAAGCTTTTTTAAAGCTCTTACAGTGTGAGATAAAGTGTCAATCAAGTTCCATTTAAATGCGTCCTCTCATTTAACCACTAAGATGGCATAAAATAGATATACTGCCTATGCCCATTTCACAGATGAGAAAATCGACTTGCGAGTCTAGGCAAGATTGTGCAGCTCATGTGCTCCATATCATCTGAGCCTGGTCAATGTGACTCCAGTGTGGACTCAGGGTGGTACAGGCTCATAATGGCCAGATAGCTGGGGCTGCACCCTAACTCTGCCACTTGCTACTTGCATGATTGAAGGCAAGCTTCATACTCTTGCTGTGTTCCAGTTTCTTCATGGAAGACAGGCACCATCAGTGTTTCTACCTCAGAGACTTGTTTGTGGGGTAAATGAGAATTCAGTTAAATCATGTGGAACACTGTTTAGCACCTAGGATGTCCTCTTAAAATGGCAGCAATTGTCATGA
>NW_006947139.1:0-732 GCF_000164805.1 Carlito syrichta | reverse complement strand
CAGTGACAGTACAATGATTTATCTGAAGCAAAACATCTTGGGTAGAGAAATTGTTTGGCCATTTGGGTATACATACCAGTACCGGAGAGCATATCATGAGAAATAATGAATGACCCAGCAGGTCGATTTAAATTCTGGTCCATTTGAATTTTAACTTGATCTTCATACTTGGTTCTCCAGAGCAAATAAGCACCTCCGGACAAACAGCTTTTGGTTAATTGCTGCCAATCTGCGAGAGTCATCCATCGAGAGGCAAATTGATCTAAAATAGTAATTGTGTAAGGTGCAAGAGGACCATACTTTGAGCTTGCCTCCCGTAACTCTCTTACCAATTTGTATGGCAATGCTTCCCAGTAAACTCAATCCACTCCATCAGCACAAGGATAAAATTTTATTGGGAAACAAGCTGTAAAACTAAAATCTCCTTCTTCTTCTGCTTCAGCTCTTACTGCCTGTATACCAAGAGAAAAGACAGGAGTCGCAGGGGCATTCCCGGCATTGTTAGGCAAATTTTTCAGCTTTAAGGCTTTAGCATTGAAGGGAGCAGCCTGTGGGAGGGAAGGCACAGGGTTAGGAGAACTGATATGATACCTAGCAGTTTTTGTCGTGGGTTCAGCTTCATCTTGTGGAGATAATTTATCATTGTCATTATAATCCAGGGGAATCGAGGCTGTTGCGAAGAGAAAATTTCCTTCATCATCATTGTTAGTGGCCTTTGGGAACGAAATTTCG
>NW_006947138.1:0-698 GCF_000164805.1 Carlito syrichta | reverse complement strand
TGCGCCCTGCATACCTTGAGTGATCTGTGAAAAGATTTCTCCCTTCAATGTTGTGGCCAAAGCCATCCCTTGCATGATAGCTGGGCTTACGTCTGCACACTGATTAACAGCCGTAGTGAGTGTGGAAGCAAAGTCTTCATAACTTTCCTCGGCCTTTTGTTTTATATCGGATAAGGAAGAAGTCTGAGCAGTGTCTGCCGGTAATTTTTTCCACGCAGTGACAGTACAATGATTTATCTGAAGCAAAACATCTTTGGGTAGAGAAATTTGATTGGCCATTTGGGTATACATACCAGTCCCAGAGAGCATATCATGAGAAATAATGAATGACCCAGCAGGTCGATTTAAATTCTGGTCCATTTGAATTTTAACTTGATCTTCATACTTGGTTCTCCACAGCAAATAAGCACCTCCGGACAAACAGTTTTTGGTTAATTGCTGCCAATCTGCGAGACTAATCCATCGAGAGGCAAATTGATCTAAAATAGTAATTGTATAAGGTGCAAGAGGACCATACTTTGAGCTTGCCTCCCGTAACTCTCTTACCAATTTGTATGGCAATGGTTCCCAGTGAACTCAATCCACTCCATCAGCACCAGGATAAAATTTTATTGGGAAACAAGCTGTAAAACTAAAATCTCCTTCTTCTTCTGCTTCAGCTCTTACTGCCTGCATACCAAGAGAAAAGACAGGAGTCG
>NW_006947137.1:0-1066 GCF_000164805.1 Carlito syrichta | reverse complement strand
GGGCAACATAGCAAGACCCTGTCTCTATATAAAATTTTAAAATGTAGCCCATGCTTGGTAGCATGTGCCTGTAGTCTTAGCTATTTGGAAGGCTGAGGCAGGAGGATTGCTTGGATGCAAGAGTTGGAGGCTGTGGTGAGCTATGATTGCATCACAGCATTTCAACCTGGGTGACAAAGCAAGACCCTGTCTCAAAAGTTATCTTTACACTACACTATGGTCTATTAAGTGTGCAATAGAATTATGTCTAAGAAACAATGTATACACATACCTTCATTAATAAACGCTTTATTGCTTAAAAATGATAATGATCATCTGAGCCTTCATTTGTAATGTTCCTACTGGTAGAGGGTCTTGCCTCAATGTTGATGGCTACTGACTGATCACAGTGGTGGTTGCTGAAGGTTGGAGTGGCTGTGACAAATTTTAAAAATAAGACAGCCATGAGGTTTGTCATATTGGTTGACTTTTTTTCCACAGAAGATTTCTCTGTAGCTTGCAATGCTGTTTGATAGCATTTGACCCACAATAGACCTTTTTCCAAAATTGGACTCAGTCCTCTCAAACTCTGCCACTGCTTTACGAGCTAAGTTTATGAAGTGCTCTAAAGCCTTCATTGTCACTTCAACAGTGCTCACAGTTATCTCCACCAGGAGTAGACTCTATCTCAAGAAACCCCTTCCCTTTGTTCATCCATCCAAGTTTGATCATGAGATTGCAGCAATTCAATCACATTTTCAGGCTCCATTTCTAATTCTAATTCTCTTACTGTGTCCACCACAGTTACTTACTCCACAGAAGTCTTGAACTCCTCAAAGTCATCCATGAGGATTGGAACCAAGTTCTTCCAAACTCCTGTTAATGCTGATATTTTGACCTTCCACGAATCACAAATGTTCTTAATGGTATCTAGAGTGGTGAGTTATTTCCAGAAAGTTTTCAATTTATTTTGCCCAAATCCATCAGGGGATCAATATCTATGGCAGCCATAGCCTTATAATATGTATTTTTGAAACAATAAGATTTGAAAGATGAATTACTACTTGATCCATGACTGCAGAATGAA
>NW_006947136.1:0-724 GCF_000164805.1 Carlito syrichta | reverse complement strand
CTTCTCTGCAGGAACTCCACCTGGCTTTCAGGTCAGTGTCTGGGGTTTTTCTTTTCTTTCTTTTTTTTTCTTAAACTGTTGGTTTCATTTTCAGTAGTACATATGGGAAGGCGTTATAAAGATATTCAAGCACAGTACACTTTTACATCAAACTGAGTTTGTCTTTTTTAAGATTATTTTTTGAGCCGGTCTCGGTGGCTCAGCCTGTAATCCCGCGCCTTTGGGAGCCTGAGGTGAGCGGATTGCCTGAGCCCGCGGGTTCGAGACCCGCCTGGGCAGCGAGACCTCATCTCTACAATAAATCAAAAAATCAGACGGGCGTGGTAGTGCATGCCTGTAATTCCAGCTACTCGGAAGGCTGAGGCGGAAGGATTGCTGGAGCCCAACCAGCGAGCCTACGGTGGCCGGAAGCGGCCACTGCACTCTAGTCTGGGTGATCGAGCGAGATTCCAATTCAAAAAAAAAAAATTATTTTCTGAACAACACCAGAAAACTTTATTCAAATCATGTATTTTTCTTATTCTTTTGTTGTTTCCAAAAATGCACTTTAAGTGGCACTGAATCCTACGAACCAAAATATAAGACAGTTGAAAATAACAGAAAAGACTGGTGAGTATATAAAAATATATGCAAACACACTTTTTTTCTCTTTTAATTTTTATTTTAAAATTGTGGGGTACAATTCAGGGTTAGGTATGCAAATATTAATTGTGCAGGTACCCTT
>NW_006947135.1:0-3856 GCF_000164805.1 Carlito syrichta | reverse complement strand
TCCCCAGACTGGAGTGCAGTACCCACTCCCGGTCACTGCAGTCTCGACCTGCTGGACTCTGGCGATCATTCTGCCTAAGGCTTCCAAGTAGCCGGAACTACAAGCGCATGCTACCATGCCCAGCTGATTTTTTCATTTATTGTAGATATTAGGTCTTACTGCCCAGGAAGGTTTCGAACCTGTGGGCTCAGGCAATCCATTCATCTCAGCCTGCCAAAGATGCGGGATTAAAGGCTGAGTCACCAAGCCCGGCCGTCTTTTTTTTTTTTTAAGGCAGTCTATATTGAGAGGACCAAGAAGCACCGAAATTGGGAGGGGACCTGAGGTGGTTGGTCAAGAGGTAATCTTTTACCATTATGGTCATGGAGTCCTGTTGGAGTTTGGTTATGGTACAACCAAAAAATATTTTAGCACTTTCTTTAGCTTAGAAAGGTTTGGATGTTTTTAGTATTGTGTAACAGCAGTTGAGCAGTTTTTCCTACAGGATTTGAACATTGCTTTTGCTAAGATCATAATCAATTTTACATAATTTTCAATTATCTAAATTTTTATACTAATGCAGATTCCAAATATTTACTACTTTGTAAATCTCCATGTTATATATATATATATAACATGGATATAATATATATATATATTATATATATATTATATATAATATATATATATATGGCCCAAAATTCTCTTTTTTCTGTGTGCCTCATTTTAAATTCCTGGTAATTGAAAGTATCAGATTAATAGGATACTTTCTTGCAGAGTACAGTATTATGTCTTATGGAGAGAAAATACTAGGGGATTCAATGGAAATACTCTTTTAAAAATAAAAATTGGGTTAGAATATAAAGGGAATGTGATTATATATTTCCTTCAAATATATAAGGATAAATTTCTCTAAGGATTGCACATCTGTAAAATTGAATCAATATTAACAAGGAGAAAATATAGAGTGCACCAAGAAAATGTACACAAATTTTGAGTGGAAAAAGCTGTATTAAGTTACGGTACTGTTTTATTTTCTAAAATATTAAATATTTACTATGCATTCTGCCTTCTGAATAGCACCTAGGTACACTGAATCTCAAGGTTCAGTTTTCTAAGAATGATATAGATCTGGAATCTCAACAAATTTCAATTTAAGCGAAATAAAACATTCAGAATTTATGTGAGAGATATTGTAGTTGTAAATTTTGAAGGCAGAATTATACCATGTATTCCAACGTAATAAAAGGAAGAGGAGTTATCATTGGAGTACTATACAATTCTTAAAAAATCAATTCCAGCATAGTGAATATTTCGAGGCTCAACCGTGAATTGTAACCATTTGTAAAGTGAAAAAACCAAATAGAATAAACAATTAAAGTCAGTTGCATGTTTTACAGCTTTCATTCGTTTATTTATTTAATTATTTATTTTAATGTTTTAAAAAATGTGGGGTACAATTCAGAGTTAAATATACAAACATTGATTTTGCAGGGTCCCTGGTTGATGAGGTATGCCCCTCCATTCCTTAGCAGAATCCCTCCACTGCCAATCTAACACCTCTACCTAAACAGTTTTCCACTACTGCCGATCACTTTCTTACAACACTATTAAGTGATCAAGTTCAGCTCATGAGTGAGAATATATGGGACTCTGTTTTTTGTTTCTGTGACAAAACACTGAAAATGACCAGCCTCATATCCTTCAAACGTTCTGCAAAATCCTTCTATCTGTCCTTTTTTATGGCTGCATAATATTCCACTGTGTATATACCACATTTAGTTTATCCATTCCAGCTTTGATGGGCAACATGGTTGGTACCATGTTTTATTGCAATTGTGATTAGAGCTGCAAAAACCATACTGGTGCAGGTATCATTTTGGTAAAATGATTTGAGTTACTACACGTATATTATTGACAGGGGATTACTGAGTCACATGGTAGGTCAATATCTGGTCCCTTTACAAACCACCACACTGCTTTCCATAGACGTTGCTCTACTTTTCAGTCAACATGCAATGTAGAAGCATTTATTTCTCCCAAATCCTGACCTACATCTGTTACGGTTTGTTTTAATAATGATGGCCAGTCTTACAGGGTGTATGTGGTATTTCAAAGTGGTTTCATTTGCATTTCTTTGATGATGAGTGAGACTGAGTAATTTTCATATGTCTGCTGGCTTCCCGTATCTCTTCTTATGAAAAGTGTCCAATAACGTATTTTGAACACTTTTCAAAGGGAATGTTTGTCTGATTTTTCTGAGTGTTTGAGTTTCTTGTAGATCCTAGATGTAATGCCTCTTTACAGATATATAGGGGAGAATCGGTTTTCTCATTCTGTTGGCTGTTTACCTGCTCTTCTGATGGTTTGTTTTGTTTTGCAGAGGTATATTAATTTTGTGAGATCCCACTTGTCGAACTTACTTCTTAAGGCATGGGTATTTAGGGCTCTGCAGAGGAATTCATTTCCACTTCCAGTTTCCCTAATGGTTTTCTCCTGCGTTTTCTATGACTATTATAATTTGGTGTTTTACGTTTATATCTTTGATCCATCTGAGTTAATGTGTATGGTGATAGATCGGGGTCCTGTTTCAATCTTGTGCATGTTGTCAGCCGTTCCCAGCACCCTTTACTGAATATGTTCTCCATTACACAGTGGGTCTTGGAGGATTTTCAAAGATGAGTTGGTTGAGAATTTGAGGATTTCATTCTGTGTCCTGATTCATTGGCCAATGGACCTGTTCTTGTACCAATACCAGGCTGTGTTGATTACTGTAAACATATAGTAAAGTTTGAAGTCTGGAGCTGCTTTTGATAACATTCTATTGGCTATATATTATTTTTCATGTTTTCATATGAATACTTTATTGTAATTTCCAGGTGTGAGAAGAATGATGTTAACTTAATGGTTACTTCATTGAATCTGTAGATTGATTAAAAGGCCAATTTTTAAATTAAAAGTGGTAAGTAAAATCAGGGAAACAAGCACGACAAACTGTAATTAATGACATCAGTCTTAGAACTTTGACATCATAATGGGAGGGACCTTGACTACTGAGCAATCCCTAGTCTGCAAAGCACTTGTGTACAGGGCTCTGCCAAATGTGGTAGACAAGGTTGATTTCACTCCGAAGAAGTGAAGAGAACCCATGTGTTCACACCTATGCAAAAATTTCTCCAGGGATAAGTGACCATTTAGGAATCCTCTAAACGAGGTAGTCTTTTTTTTTTTTAAAGCAGTCCTTTTTGAGAGCACCGTGAAATTCCCAAACTGGGAGGGGACCTGAGGGGGTTGCCCGTGAGGTAGTCTTTTATTATTATGATCACAGAGTACCGATTGAGCTTGGCTATAGAACAACTAAACAATTTTTTTGCACTTTCTTTAGTTTAGAAACTTTTGGATCTTTTTCGTATTGTGTAACAACCTTTGAGCAGTTTTTCCTACAGGATTTGACCATTGCTTTTGCTAAGATCATATTGAATTTTCCAGAATTTTCAATTATATAAATTTTTATACTAATGCAGAGCCCAAATACTTAACACATGGTAAATCTCCATGTTAATTTGTTTTATATATATTGGGCTCCAAATTCTCTTTTTTCTGTGTGCCTGATTTTAAAGCTTGGTGATTAAAAATATAAGACTAATAAGATACTTTTTTGCAGAGTACAGCATTAAATCTTAGAGAAAATACTAAGGGATTCAATGGAAATACTCTTTTAAAAATACAAATTGGTTTAAAATATAAAGGGAAGTGATTTTGTATTTTCTTCAAATATATAAGGGAAACGTTTCTCTAAGGATTGCACATCTGTAACATTTAATCAAAGTTAACAAGCAGACATATAGTGCACCAAGAAAATGTACACAAATTTTAA
>NW_006947134.1:0-455 GCF_000164805.1 Carlito syrichta | reverse complement strand
AAAGGTATTAAGATTTTGATGACTTCACAAGAAAGTCAAAAAAGGTTAAGATTGTAAATGGTTATCCTCTTAGTAAAATTATGTATAAGTGTTCAGAAAGAAAGTACATGGGACATCATCCTCAAACCCCCTCAACAATACCAACCACGTTGGTACAAGGTCCAGGGACAAAAGCTCCCACGCAGGGCAGGATACTGCAGCCCCAGCTGCTGCTGCTCTACTATATGTGACTTCTGCTGTGCGGGAGTATAGGGTCTTGGCTCCCTCCCTGGCTACATCGTCTCACCCAGCACCCAGCACCAAGCTGCCAGTCAACCAGGGAGGCACTGGGCGCCCACCCCTCAGAGATACCAGTCCTATTTCTGGCTGAAGTACCCTGTGAGGGACCCAGGGTCATTCTCACCATTCACCACCTGCCCTTTGGAGCTTTGGGACTCAGGAGCTCTGGGCCCACC
>NW_006947133.1:0-674 GCF_000164805.1 Carlito syrichta | reverse complement strand
CACGTGGGCGGGAACCTCAGTGGCCTCCAGATTTCATGCTTATGAATCAGGCAGTGAGTGTGGCATGCGGGCTGCAGGTGGACATGTTTGTTCCGATCAATGGGTGGATATCAAGGGTGCTGTAGGGTCCTGTGTCTAGTGTGTCTTTAGCTCCATGAGCTGTTGCTCCCCTGTCCTCCAGGGCAGTTGCCATTCTGCATTTCCATCAGCCACAGAGTAGAGCTCCCGCGGTTGCACATTCTCCTCAGATTGGGCTGCTGTTGTCTTTCCAGGGAAGGGCCTGAGCCCCTGTGGGCCCCTGTTCCAGGTCTGGTCAGTACTGGAGAGCACTTTTCACCATGCAGCATGGTGTTGCGGGCTTCTGTGTGTCTTCTCAGGAGTCCCTTGGGTTCTCACCTACAAGCCCTAGCCTGATCCTGGGCTTGGAGCCCAGTAGGTGGTCAGTCCATGGTGGGTCGGTGTTCTGGTCCAGGAGAGCCCCGGTTGGCCATGTCTGCTCTCCTGTAGAACTCTTGCCTGTGGCCTGAGACCTCTCCATCCCCCTGGGAAGTCCCATCCCTTTTGATTTTTCCAATTGTCCTGGACTCTGTGGCCCCCACAGGCCTTATTTGATAGTGTTCCCCTTGAATATGATGTTGTTTGTAAAGGTACAGCTGATGTCGGTGTGAATTTGC
>NW_006947132.1:0-313 GCF_000164805.1 Carlito syrichta | reverse complement strand
GTGGTTCTGGAACATGATATTTTCAATTTTAAACTGGGGCATCTTAGGTGATGACAGCACTGGGACATGGACAGGAAACCAGGACTTGTTCAGGACCTTCATCTTTGTATCACTTTCTAATCAGCTAAGAATAAGGCAGAGTCTCCCTGTGAATCCCACAGAGCCACTGACCTGTCAGCCAGAGACCTGGATTCAATCTCCATTCACCTCTTAAGCCTTCAGAGGGTCAACTCACCTCTCTGAGCATCTGTTTTTCACCAGAATACATGGACAAGACTGGCCTGCCTCCATCAAAGGGATAAAGTGAGAAAAG
>NW_006947131.1:0-726 GCF_000164805.1 Carlito syrichta | reverse complement strand
TCAGGCACCACAATTTAACCATCTAAAGTCAGTGGGCACTTGATCCCCCACCCATATTTTGGCAATTATGACTAAAGTAGTTATGTATCATTTTATGTCACTTAATATGAGTAAATACTTAATATATTTTAATGGTTATGTCTTATTCTCTATAGTGGAATTGCTGGGCTTGATGATAAATGTCTGTTAATTATGAAAGAACCTGCCAAACTGTTTGCAAAATTGGTTGCACCACCTCCCATTTTCAGTAATAGCATACAAGCCTATGGATCGCTCCACACCAGAGAAGCAGCTCAGTGTTGTCTGCTTTTAGTCATTTAGTAGAAGTGTGGTGCAGTAATTAATAATGAGATTGCACATCTTTTCATGTGCTTATTTAACATCTGTATTTATTTAAGAGCTCAAATATTTTGGCTATTATGTATTGGATTAACTATCTTTTTTATGATTAAGTTTCTTCAAATTGTATATATTCCTTATTTATGGAGGTGCCTAAAAATGTATACACATTTTAAGTGTGATGCTTGTTCAATGATGATGTTAATCAAATGAATGTTAGTGTCACCATGCAACAGGCAGGACAAAGCAAATGGTGGAAGCACAGTTGAGTGAACATCATTCTACTCATTATTACTGTAATTTAATTCAACTTCAAAATGTAATACATTGATAACATCTCTTAAAATGTGCATACCTTTTTGGCATCCCCTGTATTTTTGTTATGAG
>NW_006947130.1:0-1112 GCF_000164805.1 Carlito syrichta | reverse complement strand
GGATTTTTTAAAAATAGTTTTCCAGTAACTAAAGCAATACAAATTTTAAAAGTGCATGTGAGTCATGGGACTTCATGAAAAAATCATAGAATTTGGGGTCTGGAGAGAAACGTGAAAGAGTTGTAATGACCCCAAGTTTTTAGACAAAGCCTTGCTTTTTTATTTAATTGCAAAAAAAAAAAAAAAGAGTCTATGACCTGTAAGATCTCATTTCAATATGCCCCACCCTTTAGGGCCAAACCAATGTATAACCTCATGTATTGATTTATGATTTTGCCTGTAATTTCTGCTTTCCTGAAATCTACCCCTGCCTTTAAAACTTGCTTTGTAAGCCACTGAAGAGTTCAGTCCTGAAGCACTATCTGCATGATTCTCCTTGCTTGGCACCCTAAAATAAATGCCTCACTTTTTCTCACTGCAAAAAAAAAAAAAAAAAGAGTTGTAATCAACCCTTTCAGCCATCAAGCTGAGAATAAATGACTTGCCTCAAGTCATCCTTAGCCCTGTGATCTTTCTACTGCACCATGTGCCCTTCAGATAGAAACTAGAAGACTTATCAGTAATTTATCCTATTTCATTACACCTATTAAACATTTTTTGGGGAGAAAAACCAACACTTTCCCATATCTTGACTGACAAAGCTGAACTATTTTACTGAATTCATTCTTGAATGTGGAGACAGTGGCATGTGGAAATGTTAATAATATCAAAATTGCAAACAGTCCCCATACTCTGACAGTACTTTCAGTTAGTTTTGTTTTGATTTTTTAACAGAATATTAAACATTATTGTCAACCTTTTAAAGTCTGAGCAAGAAAAGTGTTTTAAAATCAAATCACTGACTCCTTCCCTTGTGTCTCATAATTATAAAACTAGCCCTTAAAGCAGCATTTTCTATAAAGTACCAAGCCAGAAAAAAAATTTGTCTATAAAAAATAAATATACCAAATGCCTATAGTTTCTTTCCATCTAAGACCAATTCTCAGCCTTTTGCTTCAGATTCATCCATTAACACACACATACATTGAAAATTTGATATAATAATATGGATAATTTATGAGACATAGTAATAACAAAAGCAAATGGCAAACGTACCCTGTTGTTAGTAATGA
>NW_006947129.1:0-864 GCF_000164805.1 Carlito syrichta | reverse complement strand
GGAGTTAGTCTTGCAGCTAGGATATGTCAGAGTAACTTATCTTAGCTGTGATATTGTGGCATGAATAGGCAGATTTGGATTTCAGCTCCTCACTGAATGGGTGACTCTGTGTTCACACTTCTATTAAAGTAGAATGTATCAAGGATTATCACACATGGCTATTGTCAAGACTCCAGAAAATATTTTTATTTTTTTGAGTTGGAGTCTTATTCTGTTGCCCAGGCTGGAGCACAATGGCATGCTCACAGCAAATCCAGCATTGACCTGCTGGGCTCTGGCAATCTTTCCACCTCAGTCTTCCAAGTAGCTAGAACTACAGACATGCACTACTGTGTCTGGCTAATTTTTTATTTATTGTAGAGATGAGGTCTTGCCATTTGATGGGAGAATCACACTGCACAATTCATTATTATTCTTTGTTTGAGTAGGGGTGGGGTTAAAAGGAGTGTGTAGGTTTTATTCAGGAATTAAAGTTTCTTTATTACTTAAATAACCTGACAAGTAGTCACTGGACATCTCTCAGGTGAAGCGTGTCCAGGACATCCTGCTTGGCCACATTCACGGCCCCTTGGTGTGCTGAGGATGAGACAGGACCCGGGGACCTGGAAGCATGGCCACAATGCCT
Source organism: Carlito syrichta (assembly GCF_000164805.1). Classification (NCBI taxonomy): domain Eukaryota; kingdom Metazoa; phylum Chordata; class Mammalia; order Primates; family Tarsiidae; genus Carlito; species Carlito syrichta. Next base: position 239 of record NW_006947129.1, on the reverse strand, counting down.
ATTTCACTCAGACTCAGACCCACTGATAATTCCCTTATCAGTTGCCGGCTGAGCTCTCCTGTGAAGGAAATCATGTTACAACCCTAGTAAACTACCAGCGACCGCAGGTGGCCATATTGAAAGGTCTGGGTTGTTTCACACAATTCTGGATCTCAAGAATGGAGCTTGACCTTGGGCAAGTCATGTCTCCAGAAGGGAATTAGAATTAAAAAATGTGAGAAAGTTGTTTGCATATGTGT
>NW_006947128.1:0-1039 GCF_000164805.1 Carlito syrichta | reverse complement strand
GAACATTACTAAAAGCTTCTTTTGAGTTTTCTTTAGAAACAAGCGCTGCAGGATAAAAGTAACGGAGACACCTGGACAAGAAAGGCAATTACAAGCTCTGAAGGTCATAAAGCCCCAGAAGGAAGACTACTGCTAAACTTTCTGGAGACAGTTCAAGGGCTGTAATTCGGGACTTTGGACTAAAACTATCATCTTTGGCCTTATGAATAAGACTCATTGTCTGAATGTTTACAGGGTTCTTGGCTTGTTTATTGCTAAGACCACTAGATGGTGGTAACTTGTAGAGGATATGTACATGAAGGAATTTTCTTTGTCTTGCCCCTTCACGAATGGTATAAAAGCTCTGTGTTAACTAACATTAAATTGTCTTCTGTTCAGGAAGCAGGTGTCCGAGTATAATGTTTTTGTCTTTCGCCTATCCGTCTCTCCTTCAGGAAATCTCACGACCCTTGCGGGGCTGGACCCCTGCACTACATTTTAAGATATGTTGAGGTTACCTTTATGGAAGCAGTTATAGTTTAAATTCTGGGAAGTAGCAGTACAAACATCTATCTAATGAGATATAAGTCAGTAATTCAAAATCATGGTTACTAGGCTGGGCATGGTGGCTCAAGCCTGTAAAGCTTATAATCACAGCATTTTGGGAGGCTGAGGCGAGAGGATTGCCTGAATCCAAGGGTTTGAGACCAGTCTGGGCAAACTGGTGAGACCTTGTCTCTACAATAAATCATAAAATTAGCCGGGCATGGTGTCGCACACATGTAGTTCCAACTACTTGGAAGGCTGAGGTGGAAGGATCACCTGAGCCCAGCAGGTTGAGGCTGTGGTGGCTGTGATCATGCCACTGCACTCCAGCCTGGACAACAGAGTGAGACTCCAACTCAAAAGACAAATAAAAATTAAAAATAATAAAATAAAATAAAATCTTGATTACAAGTAGTTTACAATAAATGGAAATTACATGAGTTCTTCGTAAGGAAGTATTAACATTTATGTATATTACTATAATTTTAAGAACCATGCACAATATGCTGAACAT
>NW_006947127.1:0-674 GCF_000164805.1 Carlito syrichta | reverse complement strand
TATCAACAGAGTGAAAAGACAATCTATAGAATAGGAAAAATATTTGCAAACTATTCATCTGACCATGAACTAACATAGAGAATATAGAAAAAACTCAACAGGAAAAAAAACTCTTTAAAAAAGTCAAAGCACCTGAGTAGACATTTCTCAAAAGAAAACATATAAATGACCAGTAGGTATATGAAAAACACTTCATATTATTAATCATCAGGGAAATGCAAATCAAAACCACAATGAAGTATTACCTCATTCGAGTTAGAGTGGCTGTTATATATATATATATATTTATTAAAAAGCAGTAAATGCTGGTGAGGATGCAGAGAAAAGGGAACTGTTATGCACGTTGATGGGAATGTAAATTAGTGCAACCATTATGAGAAACAATATAAAAGTATCTCAAAAAATGAAAAAGAACTGCCATATAATCCAGTAGTCTCAACTGCTGTGTATTTATTCAAAGAAAATGAAATCAGTATATCAAAGGGATACATTAAACCACCATGTTTATTGCAGCCCTAGTCACAGTAGACAAGATATGGAAATAACCTAAGTGTTTACCAGCAAATAAATCAATACAAAAATGTAGAGTATATACACACAATGGAATATAATTTAGCAATAAAAAATGAAATCTTGCCATTTGTAGCAACATGGATGGAACTGGAGGTCATAAT
>NW_006947126.1:0-728 GCF_000164805.1 Carlito syrichta | reverse complement strand
TCAAGCTTTTTTAAAGCTCTTACAGTGTGAGATAAAGTGTCAATCAAGTTCCATTTAAATGCGTCCTCTCATTTAACCACTAAGATGGCATAAAATAGATATATTGCCTATGCCCATTTCACAGATGAGAAAATCGACTTGCGAGTCTAGGCAAGATTGTGCAGCTCATGTGCTCCATATCATCTGAGCCTGGTCAATGTGACTCCAGTGTGGACTCAGGGTGGTACAGGCTCATAATGGCCAGATAGCTGGGGCTGCACCCTAACTCTGCCACTTGCTACTTGCATGATTGAAGGCAAGCTTCATACTCTTGCTGTGTTCCAGTTTCTTCATGGAAGACAGGCACCATCAGTGTTTCTACCTCAGAGACTTGTTTGTGGGGTAAATGAGAATTCAGTTAAATCATGTGGAACACTGTCTAGCACCTAGGATGTCCTCTTAAAATGGCAGCAATTGTCATGACCTTAGGGACGACTCTTTCTGTAAATTGCCATGTCAGCTAGTGACTTGGGTTAAGTGTGCTGATGAACCATTTCTAAAAGTTGAACAAAGCTCGTTCGTTTCAGTCTATGTCTCAAATAAAACCAAATTAGAAAGAAAATTAAGCCAGTGGATAAATGGACATCGTAGTAATCCCTTGCTTTTTTATTACTTGACATGGTCCTCACAAAAATCTTATAAAGTTGGTGAGACAGTAATTACTATATTTTTGCTACAGTTGGGGAAAC
>NW_006947125.1:0-6119 GCF_000164805.1 Carlito syrichta | reverse complement strand
CATTATCCATGGAGAAATTTTTGGATAGGTGTGAACACATGGTTCCCTCCACTTCTTGGGAATGAAACTCACCATGCCTACTGCATTTGGCAGATCACTGTACACAAGTGCTTGAAGCCTAAATATTGCTCAGTAGTCAAGGTCCTCCCATTATGATGTCAAATTCTGAGGCTGATGTCATCAATGACAATTTGGCATGCTTGTTTCCGTGACTTTACTTACCTCTTCTAATATAAAAATTAGCCTTTTAGTCAATCTACAGATTCAATGAAATAACCATTAAGTTAACATCTTTTTCTCAGACTTGGAAATTGCAATAAAGAATTCAAATGAAACAATAAACAATCACGAATAGCCAAAAGAATCTTATCAAAAGAAACAAAGCAGGAGCTATGGCAGTACCAGACTACAAACTTACTATATGTTTACAGTAATCAACACAGCCTGGTATTGGTACAAGAGTAGGTAAATAGGCCAATGGATCAGGACAAAGAATAAAATCCTCAAATTCTCAACCAACACATCTTTGAAAAAAACCTCCAATACCTACTGTTTAATGGAGAACATATTCAGTAAATGGTGCTGGGAAAAGGCTGACAACATGCACAAGATTGAAACAGGACCCATATCTATCACCATATACATTAACTCTAATGGATCAAAGACCTAAACGTAAAACACCAAAATATCTTAATCTTACAAAATGCAGAAGACACCATTAGAGAAACTGGAACAAGAACTAATTCCTCTTCAGAGTCCTAAATACCCATGCCTTAAGGAATAAGTTAGATAAGTGGGACCTCATCAAATTAATATACCTCTGCAAAACAAAAGAAACCATCAGAAGAGCAGGGATACAGCCAACAGAAGGGGGAAAACGGTTCTGCACCTATATATTTGTACAAACGCATGAAATCTAGGATCTACAAGAAACCCTAACACCCAGAAAATTCAGACAAACTTTCCCTTTGAAAAGTGTGCAAAATACGTGATTGGACACTTTTCATAGAAGAGATACGGGCAGCCAGCGGACACATGAAAATTGCTCACCCTCACTCATCATCAAAGAAATGCAAATGAAACCACTTTGAAATACGACATACCCCCAGTAAAACTGGCCATCATTAATAAATCAAAAAATGACAGATGCAGGAAAGGATTTGGGAAGAAATAAATGCTTCTACACTGCATGTGGACTGAAAAATAGAGCAACATCTTTGAAAAATAGTTTGGTAGTTTGTAAAGGGACAAGATATTGACCTGCCAGGTGACCCAGTAATTCCCTTGTCGAGAATATAGCTAGATTAACTCAAATCATTCTTCCAAAAAGATACCTGCACGGGTATGTTTTTGAAGCCCTAATCACAATTGCAATAAAACATGGTATGAACCACGTTGCCCATAAAAGCTGGAAAGGATAAAATAAATAGGGTATATACTCAGTAGAATATTACACAGTCATAAAAAAGGACAGATAGAAGGATTTTGCAGAACGTTTGACGGATATGAGGTAGGTCATTTTCAGTGATTTATCACAGAAACAAAGAACAGAGATCCATATGTTCTCACTCATGAGCTGAACTTGATCACTCATAGTGCTGTAAGCAAGTGATTGGCTGTAGTGGAAAACTGTTTAGTGGGAGGGGTGAGATTGGCTGTGGAGGGTTACTGCTAAGGAAGGGAGGGGCAAACCTCATCAACCAATGACCCTGCATAATTAATGTTTGTATATCTAACTCTGAATTGTACCCCACATTTTTTAAAACTTAAAAAAAATAAATAAATGAAAGCTGTAAAATATGCAGCTGTCTTTTTTTGTTAATTTACTTTTATTATTTTTTTACTTTAAGAATGGTTACAATTCAGGGTTGGGCCACAAATGTTCATTATGCAGGGATTGATTATTTTAAGAATTGTATAATACTCTAATGATAACTCCTTTTCCCTTTAATACGTTGGAATACATGATATAATTCTGCCTTAAAAATTGACAACTACAGTGTTTCTCACATAAAATCTGAATGTTTTATTCAAACTATATAGAAACTTGTTGGTAATCCAGATCTACATCATTCTTATAAAACTGAAACTTGAGATTCGGTGTATCTAATTGCTATTCCGAAGGCAGAATGCATAATAAATTTCAAAAATTTTAGAAAATACATCAGTATCATAATTTAATACATATTTTTCCATTCTGAAAATCTGTGTACATGTTCTTGGAGCACTCTGTAGTTTCTGCTTGTCAATTTTGATTAAATGTTAGACATGTGCAATCCTTAGAAATATTTCCCCTTAAGTATTTCAAGGAAATAAAAAATCACTTTCCCTTTATATTTTAAGCCAATTTCTATATTTAAAAGAGTATTTCTATTGAATCCCCTAGTATTTTCCCTACATAAACATAATGCTGAACTCTGCAACAAAGTATCCGATTAATCTAACACTTTTAATCACCAAGGACTTTAAATGTGGCACACAGTAATAAGAGAATTTGGGGCCCAATATATGTAAAGCCAAATAACATGGAGATGTACAAAGCAGTAAGTATTTGGGCTCTGCATTAGTATAAACATTGAGATAATTGAAAATTTTGGAAAATTGATTATGATCTTAGCAAAAGCAATGTTCAAATCCTGTAGGAAAAACGGCTCAAAGGCTGTTACACAATACTAAAAACATCCAAAAGTTTATCAACTAAAGAAAGTGCTAAAATATTATTTGGTTGTGTTATAACCAAGCACCCACAGAATTCCGTGACCATAATAATAAAAGACTACCTCATGGGCAACGCCCTAAGATCCCCTCCGAGTTTGGGAGTTTCTCGTTCCTCTCAATGAAGACTGCTTTAAAAACAAAAAGACTCCCCTCGTTTAGAGGATTCTTGAATGGTCATTTATTACTGCAAAAATTTTTGGATAGGTGTGAACATATGCTTCCCTTCACTTCTTGGGAATGAACTCCACCATGTCTACTGCATTTGGCGGAGCACTGTACACAAGTGCTTAAAGCCTAGTGATTGCTCAGGAGTCAAGGTCCCTCCCATTATGATGTAAAAGTTCTGAGGCTGACGTTATAAATGAAAATTTAACATGTTTGTTTCCCTGACTTTACTTACCTCTTTTAATGTAAAAATTAGCCTTTTAGTCAATCTGCAGATTCAATGAAATAACCATTAAGTTAAAATCATTGTTCTCAAACCTAGAACTTAAATAAAGGATTCATATAAAACCATAAACTATCATGAATAGCCAAAAGAATCTTATGAAAAGAAGCAAAGCAGGTGCTATCAATGTTTCAGACTTCAAGCTCTTCTATATGTTTACAGTATTCAACACAGGCTGGTATTGTTACAAGAATATGTACATGGGCCAATGGATCAGGACAGAGAATGAAATCCTCAAATTTTCAACCAACTCATCTTTGAAAAAACATCCAAGACCCACTGGTTTATGGTGAACATATTCAGTAAATGGTGTTGGGAAAAGGTTGACAACATGCACAAGATTGTAACGGGACATCTATCTATCACCATACATATTAACTCTAAATGTATCAATGACAGAAATGTAAAACACCAAAATATAATAATATTAGAAAATGCAGGAGATGACATTAGGGAAACTGGAACTGGAAACTAATTCCTCCTCAGAGCCCTAAATACCCATGCCTTATGAAGTAAGTTGGACAAGTGGGATCTCATCAAATTAATACTCATCTGCAAAACAAAAGAAACCATCAGAAGAGCAGGGATACAGCCAACAGAATGGGAAAAACGATCCTCCACAAATATATCTGTAAAAAGGCATAACATCTAGGATCTACAAGTAAATCAAAACTCAGCAAAATCAGACAAACATTCCCTTTGAAAAGTGTGCAATATTTGGGATTGGACACTTTTCATAAAAAGAGATACAGGTAGCCAGGAGACACATGAAAATTGCTCAACCTCACAATCATCAAAGAAATGCAAATGAAACCACTTTGAAATTCCACATACCCCCTGTAATACTGGCCATCGTTAATAAAGCAAATAATAACAGATGCATGTCAGAATTTGGGAAGAAATAAATGCTTCTACACTGCATGTGGACAGAAAAGTAGATCATCATCTTTCAAAAACAGTCTGGTGGTTTGTAAAGGGAGAAGATCATGACCTACTATGTGACACAGTAATTCCCCCGTCAAGAATATATCTGGAGGAACTCAAATAATTTTACCAAAAAGATACCTGCACCAGTATGTTTTTTGCAGCTCTAATCACAATTGCAAAAAAACCATGGTACCAACCATGTTGCCCAAAAAAGCTGGAATGTATAAAATAAATGTCGTATATACACAGTGGAATATTATGGAGTCATAAAAAAGGACAGATAGAAGGATTTTGGAAAACATTTGATGGATGTGAGGTAGGTTATTTTCAATGATTTCTCACAGAAACAAAGAACAGAGGTCCATATGTTCTCACTCATAAGCTGAACTTGATCACTTATAGTGCTGTAAGAGAGTGGAAATAGTGGAAATCTGTTTAATGGGAGGGATGAGATTAGCAGTGGAGGGATACTGCTAAGGAAGGGAGGGGCATACCTCATCAACCAGGTTTCCTGCATAATCAATGTTTGTATATTTAATCTGAATAAATAATTAAATAAATAAAGAAATGGAAGCTGTAAAACATGCAATTGACTTTGTTTATTTTTTCCTTGTTTTTCACTTTAAAAATGATTATAATTCAGGGTTTGTTTTAGACATGTTCATTATGCAGGGGTTAATAGTTTAAGAATTGTATAATAATCCAAGGATAACTCCTTTTCCATTGAATACTTTGGAATTCATGCTATAATTCAGCCTTCAAAATTGACAACTACAGTGTTTCTCAAATAAATTCTCAATGTTTTATTCTGCCTAAATTGAAACTTGTTGAGATTCCAGATCTATATGATTCTTAGAAAACGGAACCTTGAGATTCAGTGTAACTAAGTGCTATACAAAAGGCAGAATGCATAATAAATCTGAAAAATTTTATAAAATAAAGCAACATCATAATTTAATACAGCTTAATTCATTCTTAAAATTTGTGTAATTTTTTTGGTGCACTCTGCATTTTCTGATTGTTAATTTTGATTAAATATTATAGATGTGCAATCTTTAGATAAATGTCTTCCTTATATATTTGAAGGAAATATAAAATCTCATTCCCTTTATATTTTAACCCAATTTATATTTTAAAAGTGTATTTCCATTTAATCACCTAGTATTTTCTCTACCCAAGACATAATGCTGTACTCTGCAACAAAGTATCTGATTAATCTGATACTTTTAATCTCCAAGCATTTAGAATGAGGCACACAAAAAGAATTTGTAGGGCCAATATATATAATCCAAAATAACATGGAGCTGTACAAATTAGTAAGTATTTGGGCTCAGCATTGGTATAAAAATTAAGATTATTGAAAATTCTGGAAAATTGATTTTGATCTTGGAAAAACAATGTTAAAATCCTGTATGAAACACTGCTCAAAGACTGTTACACAATACTAAAAACACCCAAAATTTTCTAAAATAAAGTGCTAAAATATTATTTAGTTGTGCTATAACCAAGCTCCAATACGACTCCGTGATCATAATAAAATACTATATCGTGTGCACCCCCCTCAGGTCCCCTCCCAGTTTGTGAGTTTCTCAGTCCTCTCTATAAAGACTGCTTTAAAAATTAAAAGATACCACGTTTAGAGGATTCTTGAATGGTCACTTATCCCTGGAGAAATTTTTGGATGTGTTCACCATGTGAACGCATGGTTATCCTCACTTCTTGGGAATGAAATTCACCATGTCTACCACATTTAGCATAGCGCTTTAGACAAGTGCTTGAAACCTAAGGATTGCTCAGTCATCAAGGTCCCTCCCATTATGATGTCAAAGTTCTGAGGCTGATGTCATAAATGACAATTTGTTATGATTTTTTCCCTGACTGTACTTACCTCTTATAATGTAAGAATTAGCCTTTTAGTGAATCTACAGATTCAATGAAATAACCATTAAGTTAGCATCATTCTTCTCAGACCTGGAAATTACAATTAAAAGTTCATACGAAACCATAAACAGATCCTGAATATCAA
>NW_006947124.1:0-665 GCF_000164805.1 Carlito syrichta | reverse complement strand
CTCACAGCATTGCAAGCGTGGGCAGGTAGACCAGATAGTCAAAATATGTGATGCTCTAAAGCCTACCCTGAATGTTTAAGAATAGATATTTCTGGCCAGGTACGGTGGCTCACACCTGTAATCCCAGCACTTTGGGAAGTGGAGGTGAGAGGATTGTCTGGGCCCCAGGATTTGAGACCAGCCTGGGCAACTTGGCGAGAACTCATCTCTACAATAAATTAAAAAACCAGCCAGGTGTGGTGGTGTGTGCCTGTGGTTCCAGCTACTTGGAAGGCTGAGACAGAAGGAGCACCTGAGCCCAGCAGGTCGAGGCTGCATTGGCCATGAGCATGGCACTGCACTCCAGCCTGGGCAACAGAGTGAGACTCCAACTAAAAAAAGATAAAAAATAAACATAAAAAATAGATTATTCTTAGTAAATTTTTTCTGTTGTTAAATGGCTTACCTGCAGCAATCATTTCACTGTGTATATGTATATCAAAACATCATGTTGTTTGCCTTAATGTTTACACAATACAATTTTTTAAGTTTTGAGTTTTAAAAGTTAGAGGCAAACCATTATTAACCAAGGTGCAGCTCTAGATTCTCAGGCTCCTGCACAGTGTCCCGTGCAGAGTATATACTCAGTAAGTGCATCTGAATTAAATTTGAGAAGAAAGAAAATG
>NW_006947123.1:0-581 GCF_000164805.1 Carlito syrichta | reverse complement strand
GGAAGTACTGAGTAACATGGTAGGACAATTCCTTGTCTCTATAGAAACTGCCATAGTGTTTTCCAAAGATATTGCTCTAGTTTTCAGTCCACATTCAGTGTAGAAGCATTTTTTTTCAAATCCTTACCAGCATCTGTCATTGTTTGTTTTATTAATGATTGTCATTCTTACAGGGGATATGTGGTAATTCAAAGTGGTTTTCATTTGCATTTATTTGATGATGAGTAAGGTTGAGCACATTTTCATGTGTCTGCTGGTTGTCAGTATCTCTTCTTATAAGAATAGTCAAATCATGTATTTTTGCCACTTTTTAAAGGGACTGTTTATCTGTTTTTTCCCGAGTGTTTGAGTTTCTTGTAGATCCTAGATGCAAAGCCTTTGTCAGATATATATATGGAGAATAGTTTTCCCAATCTGTGGACTGTCTCCCTGCTCTCCACTTGTCTTATTTCTTAAGGTATGGGCGTTTAGGGTTTTGAAGAGGAATGACTTCCCCGTTCCACTTTCCATAAAGGTATCTCCTGCGTTTTCTAAGATTATTATTATTTGGTGTTTTACGTTTAGGTCTTTGATCCATTTAG
>NW_006947122.1:0-822 GCF_000164805.1 Carlito syrichta | reverse complement strand
CAGAAGGGGGAAGGGAGATTACATGTTATTTATCATGGCAGGAAGTCAAAAGCTAATGCCCAAAATTGACAATTTTTTTGAAAAAAACCCAACAACAAAAAACACTGGGTAAGCACATATTGAGAAAAATGGAGCTAAATACTAGAGGAAGCAAACACACAGAAGAATTAAGGGTGACTAGAACCTCAAGGAGAGACTGAACTTGGAAAAGATGGACCAGAGATTGCTGCTTGACATTCCAAACCTTCCTGTAACATTTCACTTTAATTATGTGCTGTTATCATCCTGAATTACCCATGTACAGTGTGTGTGTGTGTGTGTGTGTGTGTGTGTGTGTGTGTGTGTGTGTGTTTTCATTCAATCCCTTTGTGTTCATAACCTTACCTGGCACCTAGCAGGATCTCAAATGTATGTTTATGGGGCCAACGGACAGAGAGGACCCCTGAACTGAAGGTGCTGAGAAAGACTTCCTGGGAGAGAGGGAACATGAACCAGGCCTGGAAGTCTGTGTAGGATAGAGATGAGCAGAAAGACCCCAGTTTTCTGGAGTAGGAGATGATGGAGCAGAGAGTCCTCAAAGACAGAGCACGTTGCTTTGTTGCATTGGTCAACCATTCTAGGAGCTTCCGAATTCTGAAAGTGAGCCCACAGAGAATGCCCCAAAGGGATGGAGGTGGACAAGGCAAGTGCCACTGATGGGGGCCTCTCTTGTTTGCACAAAACTCTTTTTTTCTCTTTTAATTTTTATTTTGAAATAGTGGGGTACAATTCAGGGTTAGGTATACAAATGTTCATTGTGCAGGTACCCTTATTGATGATGTG
>NW_006947121.1:0-8610 GCF_000164805.1 Carlito syrichta | reverse complement strand
CTCAGCCTACCTCTGCTCCCACCTCCACACCCACCACTTCTCCTTCCTCCTCATCTGTCCTTCCTCCCTTCATTTCACACCCTGAATGGAGGTCCTGGAAGCCTGTCTAGTTTGCTTATTGTTTAGAAGGAGACTGAGGTCCAGGGAGGGGAACACTTTGCTGAAGTTGCTGAGGGGAGAGCTAGGACTAGACCCTGCCTTTTGGTCTCTCATACATGGTCTCTAAGACTCACCTTCTACCCTCTCCCATCGCCTCTCAGTCCCTCCCTAGTGCCTCTCTCTACAGATGTTTAGGGCCCCCTCTGCTGCCTGATCACTGCTTATAGAGCCTGCCCCACCCTATAGGGATAGGAAAGAGGCAGGAGATTGGAGACGGCCGTCCTTTCGCGCACGTGGTGAGCATCTAGGCAGCTGACTGAGCTGTGGCCGAGGGCCGTTGGATCCTTCCCCGGGAACAATCAACATGGGTGGCATGATGGTGTGGGTGGTGTCCCAGGTTGGGCAGGGAGTCCATGCCCATGCCCTTCCTTATCCTGTGGGATCTCACAGGAAAATGCTTTCTGTGCCAAGCCTGATTCTTCAAGACCTGATATGCCGCCATCACAGACCCTCTCCTCAGGCCACTGGAAACCTTATCAGCCCCTTAGACCTTGGTGTGACTGAGACCCCAACTAGTGAGGATAGCTTTTAGTGATGGGGGAGAGGGCGTAGGGAATGAAGTGAGAGGAATCAGGGCACCAGAGAGGGAAATGCCTCCTCTAAGGTCACACGACCCCAGTCTGGCAGATCCAGTCAGTTGGGCTCTTTCTGAGACTATATTCCAGGGTTACAACTGGTCCTTAGGGGCCCTGCACCACCTCCTCTCCCCAGTCCTCTGCCTGCTGCCCCCAAATAGAGACAGATGGATACTTGTAGAGAACGCTGGGCCAGCTTTAGCTGTACGTGAGGATGCCCAGGAAGAAAGATGGGAAAGTCCCTTCAAACAGCCCTGCCCTACCTATTCCTTGCCTCTGGCCTGCTGCACATTTCCCAGTGTTGCCATTCTTTGGGGGGTTGTGGAGGAAGGGCCAATGCCCCCCTTTCATCCTAACCAAGGGTGGAGTTTTTGTTGTTGTTTTTGCTGTGATTTTGGCATCAAGGGTGAACTCTGGTTGTCATGGCAACTCCAGCAGAGGGAAGGGAGGGCTGAGGGGGCTGAATTTATTCCACTGTCAGTGGGTTCTCCAAGTGGGGGTCAGCAGATGATAAAGAGTGAGGATCACAAGAAAGCCTCACCCAGGAAGATGCTTTGGTGCCTCACTACTCCCTACCTGGCCTGCCTTTAAGCTGGTTTCTGCACCGTGCATTCTTCCTTTCAGGGTGAGGCACAGGCCACCCCTGCTGCCACTTAAGGTTCTGGTTCCAAAGAAGCCTGGCTTGGAGTGGGTGCAGAAAGGGGAGGAGAGAGACCTCCAGAGCACATCAGAGGACTGGGACCTATGCAGACCTCTCAGTTCTGTTGGGGGCGGGGCGGGGAACAGCAAGTAGTGCAGGGCCAGGAGGTCCTCTGAGTGACTTGACAACACAAATTCAACTACTAGAAGCCGCAGGCTAGGAAGTCCAATTAGAGCCCAGGACCAGGCGTGTGGTGGTTAAACATGCTGGAGCATGTTTCTTCCCAAGGAAATAGTCTCTCTTTGTTCATCTTTTTTTCCTAAGACACACGTGTCCTCTTATCTTTCAGTTCAATTTTCCCACCTTTGATAGTGATACAGTGATGGAGAATCGTTTTTCTACTAAAACAACAGCTCACATCCAGTGAGATATGGTAACTGGCTTTAGGGATGGGGAGCAATGGGGAGTGGTGAAGAGTGCGGTTCAGGGGGGAGCTTTTGTTCTGGATAATAGGTGTTGCTCCAATTGACTGTTGTCATGTGCTGGGTCAGAGCTGCTAGATTGTCCAACTGCTCAGAAGAAGTCAGAGAAATCCTGATTTTTATCTTTTTTTTTTTTAAACCAGTTTCTTGTGCCTGCCTAGACTCAGAACTTCTTAAAATCACAGACAAGGGGACCCACACTATTGCCTTGAACAGTTAAGATAGGCCAAATCTTTAGAAATGGTCTCTTCTGCCTCATCCTGCTACAGATGGGAAAACTGGGGCCTAGATGGGACAAAGATCTGCCTGGCCTAAGGCACTGAATGAGTTAGTGGCAAGGCAGCAGCTGAGTGTACCCAGGGCAGATAAATAGAAGGACAGCCCAAGAATGCATATGCTCTTGGGAGCACATGACGAGCACCTTGTCCCATCAAGGTGAGATTGGACTAGGAAGACTTGGGAATGATGGCAGTTTTAGACCACATGTATTGAGATAGGAGCTGGAACAGTCAGGGTTTGGGTCTATAAAAACACAGTTTTTTTTTTTTGCATTGCCAGCTCCTTTGAAATGTGTTATGGGAGAAATATTTGCTTGCTTTACGAGATGAAAACTCAAGCAGGTCCCATGCATTTTCTGCTCCTTCCTAGGGCACAGACAAGACATTCATTAACACTCTTGTCTGACTCCTCCTGGGTGTGTCAGGGGCAGGAAGGAAGTGGGAGAAAGGCTGGCGAGGGAGGCAAAGGCTTTCTGGAACTGGCTGTGCATTCTCTGGACCTGGCTGGTGAGTATCACTGGCTTAATCTCTGGAGTACCCTCTGTGGCCACCTCTGTCCTGGAGCCCTGAGGAAGTGGGTGGCATCCATCTTGGGCAGCAATGCCCACCCCACAGTCCACCACCTGGTCACAGGGCCCACACCATCTGGACCGTGCCAAGGTACATGATCTACTCAAGTGCCTTGAGTAACCTGCTGTGAGCCCTTGTTTAAGATGTCGTGTGTGTCATGTGCCTCTTGGTCTTAGTCTTCTTGTCTGTTAAAGAAAGTGGTTAAATACCTTGCTCAAGGTTTTCTTCCTGTGGCAAGAAGTGCCAGGAGCTCTGAGGGGCAGGGAGTAAGAGAGGAAACCCTTTCTCCTGTCTTCCACCTGGGCCCCAAGCAGGAGACCAAAGCCACTGGTGAGCTGCAGGGGACTCTGAGTTCATGCCCCCACCAGAGCATTTAGAATGCCTACCACCTGCCAGGGTTCCTTCCTATTCCTGTGGTATCCCACTTTCTACATTTTTGTGAATCAGGAGTCGGAATCAGAGTGTCCAGGCTTCTCCCTAGCACTACCAATGAAGTAGCTGGGGAGATATGAGGAAACGGAAGTAGTTGACACCAGGTGGGTCTTTGGACTTTCCCCTTGTCATCCTCTATCTTCTGACCCCATCCTGTCACCCAGCATGAGAACTTGCTGATTGGAAACTGGCTGTGGATGAGTGTGAGGACCCCAGAGGGCCAAGTCAGTGCCCAGATGTGGAGTGTAGGGGTGCAGGGTGAGGGGCCCAGCTGGAAGTTGGTGCTGGTCTTGACTAGAGGAGAATTTGCTAGGGGAGAGAGAATGGGTGGAGGTCTCCCAGCTGGGAAGGGAGAACTCTATGCATTCTTCCCACCCCAATAGGAGAGTGGGGGTAGCAGCCTCTGCCCTTCCTCATCTGTGCTTTTGGCCTCCCTGGGAACAGCCAAGCTGGTTAGGGGCAGTAGTGTGGGGGCAGGGTTGGGATCAAACAGGAGGTTAGGCCCATCCCCGGGAGCTCCTGATCCTCCTTCAAGCCTTAGTACCCATGTCATTAATGCTGGAAAGTCACATTGATAGGTAGGTTGCCATCACAATGTTTTCAAATGAGATGAGTCAGGTCAGGCTAACCAGGAAATGCACTAGGAACCTTCCTGACTCATTAGAGAACAGGTCCGTCCCTCAGTCTCCCACAGAACTCTCTGCTGAAGGCCCTGGCACAGCCCTTCACACACTGTGGAGAAATGCTACTGTGTCTGCCTGCTTCCTCTGCCACCCAGGGCCTGGGCTATGTCCCTTTCACTTCTGACTCCCAACTCTAGTACTGGGTACAACATAGGCATTCAGTCAATGTATGCCGAGTGAATGAATGAATGCCTCCAGAGGGAAGGAGATGGGAAGAAGGAAGGAGAGAGAGAAGGGGCAGAAGTCCTGGAGGAGAGGCTGGCTATGTGTGCCAGTTCTGGCCAGCTGGGCTCCTCTCGGTAGGAAAAGCCAGGTGTCGGGGCTTAGGACACTCAAGATACAAACTTGCCCGCTGTGGGGGGAGGTTGCCTTGGCCTGAAAGTTTTACAGCTGGGTTGGGATAGGGACTGGGCAGGAGGATGCCCAGGCCTACTGCTCCCCATACCCTGCCCTTCCTTGTCTGGGTTTTCATGGTGGAGGGCCAGGTAGACACGAGAAGATTTGGAGAAAAGCAAAAGGGAGGGAATAGGAGGAGCCAGAGGCAGGTTAGGTGGAAAAGGTTGGAGGGAGAGAAAGGGTGGGGTGGAGACCTGGAGTACAGAAAGGCCAAGAGGGAGGCAGCGGGAGCAGGGAGGAGGGCCCAGGAAGGGTTTCCTCTCCCCACCCCTTACACTTGGTCTGATGAAACGACTTCCAGGGTCATGCCATCTGGCATCTGGTTTCCACTCAGAGCTCCCTAGTATGTGGGCTCACCATGGGCCTCTGGCCCAACACCTGGGATAAGACTGGCCAGAGTCATCCGGGCTCGCTCTGTCTCCAGATGTCCAGTCCTTGGAATTAGAGGATGGGGGGGACTCGGTGGTTTGTGAGGGAGCATGGCCCAGTGTGCATGGGGAACTAGACTGCCTGGGCCCAAATGCCTGCCTGCTGCTCACTAAATGACTCTGGGTGAGTAGTTTCAATGCTTTCTGCCTCAGTTTCCCCATCTATAAACTGGGGATAATAAAATAACCATCTCAAGGTGGTGTTTTTAAGTGTGAGTGAGATAACCCAAGTAGAGCCTGAACCTGGGGCATCATAGGGTCTACATAACTATGTGCTTTGTTACTTGGGGTTCTCTGAAGGGATGCTGAGACAACAGGCAACAATGAACTCCAGCGCACCTGTCTTCTTTCCAATGGAAGGGAGAGAACAAGCCTGGCTAAGTCTGCCAAGGATGATGAAAGAATCCATGCTGATAATGGATAGTAACAGCAACTGTTTCCAATTACTGGCCTCCTCCTTGGCTTTAAAAAATATTTCTCACCCTTTGAGAAAGGTATTAATGCCGATTGTACAGATGAGGAAACTGAGGCAGAGAGAGGATAGATGGTTGCCCAGGGCCACCATGAGAGATCTACCAACGAGGAAAGCCAGGGCTATCTGTGCTAAGGGAAAGGCCTTTCACTTTGAACTCTGGAGAGGGAAATTAGGGGGTGTCCAGGGGTGGGAATGGTGGGGGGAGGGCAGGTGACAGACTCAGTCCCTGTCCGAAAACTGTCATTATCTGTCCCATGCTCCTTACTGATTCTGAACAGTAGGTAAAAAGTCTTAATGCCACAATCATCTTTCTATATGAGGAGAAATTTGACTAAAGTGGCCTAGAGCTTTCAGCCTACTGCTCAGGAGAAGGGGAGTTGGTGAGCAGTGCACAGGATAGGAAGGAAGAGAACAGTTTCTGAATCAAAGGATGCCAGCTTGCAAGGCCTGAGAGAGCAATTGCCTTTCAGGTAGATTCCTGGGGAGGTGGAAATGCCAGGATCAGGAGACCTGGCCCAGGCCTCTGGCCAGCAAGTTGCAGGCTTCTAAATCCCTCCCCTGCACAAAACTCCCCCAGGACCACTGGGGTCTCAGAGTTTTGTTCATTGTTCATTGTTCAGGCCAGGTGAGGGACAATGCCGTGAAGTGGTCCTTCCAGACACTAAGCGATGGACTGCCCTGCACTTGCTTCCCTGGATTCCTGCTCTTAACTTGCCTGGCCTACAGTAAAGACTGGGGTAGGAGACATAGGCTCAACCCTCAGAGAACTCCCAGCCTGGTGGGCCAAGGAGGCCTAGGTCAGCCAGAGAAGAGCCCAGGCTGAGGTGAGAACCAGCTGGAGGTAGGGCTCAGCCTACAGGTGCAGGGGAACTCAGGGTGGGACCCAGCAGTTGGCTCCTGTAGGAGGGTGGATAGAGCTGGCTCGTCAGGACCTGGACATTGTGACTGGGTAGTAAGCACCCTCAGGTGGAAGTATTGTCTTGCCCTAGTTGGAGCAGACTTGAAAATGAACCCAGATAGGATGGAGTTGGTGAAGGAACCCTCCACATGCTCGGATCAGGGGAGGCTGGAGTGAAGAGTTAGGACAGGAATGAGAAAACATAGACTGATAAACTGCAGAGTTAGGCTGAGGAAATTAAATGGTAAGCAATGGGAAACAGGGAGCCGGTAAGAATTTTACAGCAAGGGAATGGCTTGGTTGTATTGGTAGCTGGAGAGTGAGTGAGAATAGAGGCCTGGTCACTAGTGGGGAGGATACTGTTACTGACAATAGGTTCTGGTGCCCTGGCTTGAGCAGTTTCCTGAGGTGGGAAGGGAGGGATGGAAGAGTTTTCTAATGTAGGTGGGGCATGGACTTGGCAGATTCCAATTGGATGGGCAGTGAGCTATGCAGAAGGGGCGAATTCCCACCAAGGTTTGTGGTTCTGGCAGTGGGCAGCATGCTGGCACCATTTACAAGACAGAGAACAAAAGGGAGAGTTTTATTTTAGACTGACCGACCATAAATCACCTGTAAGGCATCCAGTGGGGAAGTCCTGTAAGTCAATGGATAGATAACGTTGGGCTCAGATGAGGAGTTCTGGGACTGCTAGCAGATAGATGGTGCCTAAGACCACTGGGGAGATGGTAGAGAGTGGTGCTCATTTGGAAGGGCTTGGGGAATGGGGGAGTATCAGAGCCCTGTGGGGGCCATCTCTGGTATACAGTACCTTGTCTCATAGAAATTGTGCTATGTCCCCAGTCCAAGCACTAGCTGAGTTATGGGTAAGAGAGAGAAGAGGGTCAGGATCCGCATCCTGGGAACTACCCTCACTGAATGGGAGAAGTGAGGAGTACCGTAACCCAGGAGGCAGAGAAGGAGTGGCAGTGGGTGGGATCAAGGGCACCAAGGGGTGTGGTTGCAGGTGTACAGTGCTATAGGCAGGGAGCCAGGAGAGGCATGAGGCTAGCAAATCCAGGGACCAGGAGGACATGGGGACTCAGAGTAACCACATGGGGTCAGCTGATGGAAAAGCCTGGTCCCAGAAGCCAAGCCAGGCTTGCCATGGCCATTGCCCATTGAATAGGTTGGCATCTCCAAGCTATCCTGGAAGGAATGTTGGTGGTGCAGTAATCTGGGCCCCCAAAACCCCAGGGGGGCCCTTTATCTTGTGCTTATGGACGAGAATGCTGACTACTTGGCAGCTCAACCTTCTCTCAGTCCATTTGTCCTGGGTCTTGACTATCTGCCTTCCTCTTTCCTCTCAGAGCCAGAAGACTAGACCTGAGTGTGTCATGATGCCTACGCCCCCTCCCAGGACCCCAAATGTTCTTTTCAGGATTGCACAGTTTACTTAGACTGAACCCCAATTTTTTTTGCTTTGAGTTGGAGTCTCACTCTGTCACCTAGGCTAGGAGTGCAGTGACACACTCATGGCCACCCCAGTGTTGACTTGCCAGGCTTTGGCAATCCTTCTATCTCAGCCTTCCAAGTAGCTAGAACTACAGGCGTGAGCTACCATGCCCAGCTAATTTTTTGTTTATTGTAGAGATGAGGTATCGCCAAATTCCCCGGGCTGGTCTCAAACCTGCGGGTTCAGGCAATCCACTCACCTCAGTCTCCCAAAGTGCTGAGCCACCGAGCCGAACCCAAATTTTACACTGTACTTCAGAACTCCTGTTGCATGGATAGCCTATGACTGGGCTGGTGGTTAGACTCTTAGGGGGAGGCTCAGGCTGGGACCAGACATTGAAATGTCAAAGTCCACAGACAAGTTGGCCATATGGGCACTGGCCTGGACAGTATGGATGGCTCTATACTGCCCTTACCATGACCAGGGTCAAAGATCGGTGTCCACAGACATGGTCTAAGGTTGAGGGAGGAAGTCAACACCCTCAAAAGCGAGGAACTAATAGCATGAGACCCATGTAGGGGCCGCCTGGCAGTCTGGGCAGTGACTGAGTCATCCCTGCAGCCTCTGGGCCTGGAACATTCAGTCCTTGCTGGTGGACAGGCCTTATCTGGGCCATCCACCTGCCTGCCTATGTCTGATATGATCTCCTCAGGACTCTGCGCTTGCTGGCGGTGATAAGGCCCTACAAACGTGGGCTGAGGATGGGTGAGGGAGGGCCCTTGAGTTCTTCATTCTCTGGACCAACGCCCAAATCTTGGGTCCTAGAGGCAGAGGGTGAGCTCCTGTTTGGAGAGGCAAGGGACCCTGGCTTCCACTTTAGCAACCTCTGCCAGGTGTGAGCACCTGAACTACAGCCCCCTCCCGAAGGGGGACCTGTATCTCACCCTGCATGCAAATGTTCTTCCAAGATAAGGAATGCTGGGCTATGCCCAGAATGGAGGCTCTCTGTGAGTATGTGGACTGGCAACATGAAGAGAAGCAGAAGATTTTAAACACAGAAAGGCCTTTAGACAGTGTCTTGTCCAGTATGGTTTCTCAGACATTTTTAGCAGCAAGACTAAAATCTTAGAAGCTCAATGACTAAAACATATGAAAGCAG
>NW_006947120.1:2118-2817 GCF_000164805.1 Carlito syrichta | reverse complement strand
GGAAGAATAACAACTCTATAAGAAATCTGTGATAGGGACGAACTCTCACATTTCAATAATTAGCCTGAATGTGAATGGACTAAACGCACCACTGAAAAGACATAGAATGGAAAAATGGATAAAATATCACTAAGCAACTATATACTGCCTTCAAGAGACCCAACTCACTAGAAAGGACATACACAGATTCAAAGTAAGAGGATGGGAAACAAATTTTCAGGAGAATGGAACAGAAAAGAAAGGAGGAGTTGTGATCCTAATTTCAGACAAAATACCATTTAAGCTATCAAAAATTTAAAAAGATACAGAGGGCCACTACATCATGATAAAAGGTTCACTCCATCAACAAGAAATATCTATCCTAAACAGGTATGCACCCAACATAGGTGTGCCAACTTGCATAAAGCAACTTCTAGGAAAACTAAAAAAGATATTGACTCTAACATCATCATAACTGGGGACTTTAATACCCCACTCACAACCCTAGACAGATCACCAGGACAAAAAATGAACAAGGAGATCTGGAACTTCAATGTGTCTCTGGATCAAACGGACTTAATCGATACCTACAGAACACTCCATCCAAAGACCACAGAATACATATTCTACTCATCACCACATGGAATGTATTCTAAGATCGACCACATAATTGGCCATAAATCAAGCATAAGCAAATTTAAAAGGACCGAAAATTCTACC
>NW_006947120.1:0-843 GCF_000164805.1 Carlito syrichta | reverse complement strand
TGGGCTCAGGCAGTCCACTCACCTCCCCCTCCCAAAGGCATGGGATTACAGGCTGAGCCACTGAGCCCAGCTCTATCGTGTTCTTTTTTTTTTTTTGAGTTGAAGTCTCACTCGGTCACCCAGACTGGAGTGCAGTGCAGCCTCGACCTGCTGGGCTCCAGCAATCCTTCCGCCTCAGCCTTCCAAGTAGCTGGAATTACAGGCTATCATGTTCTTAATATTCTATTTTTAGTAATTAAATTCTAATTTTATAAATGGTAAGAGATAAACCATGTTAAGTGTGAGTCATCACAGCTGTAGTTAATTATTTTTCATTTTATTTTTTAAATTATGGTTAAAAATATAACAAAATTTATCTTTAAACCATTTTTAAGTACACAATTTAATGGCATTGATTTACAATGCGGTGCAATTACCTTCACTGTCCATTTCCAAGCTTTGTCATCACTGCATAGAGAAACTCTGCAATCATTAAGTAATAATTTCCATTCCCTTTTCTCTCCATACCCTGGTAAGCTCTAATTTTTGTCACTATAAATTTGCCAATTAAAGATATTTTATAAAAATGGAATGATACAATAGTTGTCTTTTTGTGTTTGACTTATTTTGATTGGCATAATATTTTCAAGGTTATTCCATGTTGTACCATATATCTGAACTATTCCTTCATAAAGCTGAAAATGATATCATTATAAGTATATATTGTATTTTCATTATCCATTCACCTGTTGATAGACATTTGAGTTTTTTTCAACTTTTGACTGTCAAATCATGCTGCAATAAACATCAGCATACAATACTTGGTTGGGTCCCTGTTTCCAGTCCTTCCTGATACACAGTCAG
>NW_006947119.1:0-725 GCF_000164805.1 Carlito syrichta | reverse complement strand
CACACAGGAAAAGTATAGGACACTGGAAATCTGATTTAAAACTTTGTTCTATAGCTGTGGGTGAAAAGGAGTAGAGAAATGGACCTAAAAGGTGAACAAAAAGGAAAAAAAAAATCACAGTCTCTGGTTAGAAGACCCAATTAATAACTATAACAACCCCGACAACTTGCATCATGAACAGTCTAACACAACTTTCATCTTTTTACTTTTGTTCTTGTCAAGATTAAAAAGACTTTGAAATAATATAATAGGAAAGAAGTCTTTTTCATATGCAAATCAACTGTTGTGTCTTTTTCTTGCATTTATCTAACCATGTGCTACTTTAAAACATGAGAAAAGAAATTGCTACAAGTTAAACATAGTGAAGTAGGGTCCAAGCGATTAAATAACAGCCCACTCACTTAATTTTAACAAAGGAGAAGTTTATTAGTCAAGGCTCTGCCAGCTAGTGACTGCTTGCAAGCAAGACGGCCCCGAGCCCCCGCTCAGAGCTCCCTTAAGTAGTCCTAGCTTACATCTTGGTTAGCTAAAGTTAGAGTTGGACATTTTTCAGAGCTCTTATCACAATATTCTGCTGACATCAGCAAGTTAGCGACTTTACAGAAACAGATGAGCTAATTAGACTAGTGTAGTAGATAAAGATACAATTTATCTTGCAATGTGTATAGAAGAGAAACCTTCAAAGAAAATCCTCCAGGAAGGGAGTAACTCCTGTTTCAAGGCTG
>NW_006947118.1:0-725 GCF_000164805.1 Carlito syrichta | reverse complement strand
GCAGACAATTTCTTAGTGTTCTTTTATATATTAACATTTGTACTGGAACTGCTGCATTCTGTAATGTGAGTTCCACATGAGTCTTACATGAATCCAAGAGGTTTGGATAGAGAACGATCCAAATTATTAAACTATGTTTTACTCAAAATCATCCACTAATGGGTTCATTATCATAGAAACTGCCCTTGATATCTAGACTGTCTTATTCATTTTACAATGAATCAGGCACTCAGAAACCTAGAACTTATCCAGAATATACCAGAAATATTGACCTCAGAAATTGCTTTTTCTAATCCCCAAGGTGAATGTTTGTCAGTCTTTAATCTCCTTGATTTTCCAGAAAACAGAAAATGATTACACTGATATTCTGCTACCTGCTCCCACATATGCTTGCATTTTTCAGTCTAAATGATTCCTCCATCCTTGTGAATTCCTCTTAAACATTTAGGAATAGATTTTCTCATTATTACTGACTCCAGCCTAGCATGTTGCATTCCCCTAACTTCAGTACTTTCACCCTTTTCCATAGATACATTTAAATTTATGCATAGGACTTTCTATTTCACTCTTGTTGGCAAACACAAAGATGTTCTATTCCAATAAACTTCGACAAAGGATTCTCAGCCCAGCTGCAACTGCAAGCTTTTTCAGGCTCCTCTTGGGGTAGTCCCAGATCAATATATGGTGGTGGCACAAGACTCGACATTTTTCCCATTGCAAGTCCC
>NW_006947117.1:0-416 GCF_000164805.1 Carlito syrichta | reverse complement strand
TCATTTTATGAAAACTTGAGCCTAAACTCTCCATCATCGTACACAGCTTAATCGCGACCAGGAGCAAGAATTCGAGTTAAATAAATGGAACCTGCCTGCTAAAAAAGACGATAAAGGGAAACGGATGGTGGAGGATGAGGCACATTCTTGCTCTGATACTAGAAAGTTTCCGACACAAGAAGCTAACTATTCCCTAGTGCAGCACAAAACTGCCTCCTACTGTCTCCCAAGAAAGGGTCCAAGTTCTAAGAAAACTTCCTGGAAGACAGGAACGCAACCCACCCCCCACCCCTCACCTCTCACCCCCTACTCTATGCATGGCCTGTAGTTGAGAAAGCAAGTTATTAAGGACCGGTTGACACCCTTGTGGAGAGCATCTTCCTAGAATTTCCAGCATCAGGCCTCAGTTTCCCCAT
>NW_006947116.1:0-4706 GCF_000164805.1 Carlito syrichta | reverse complement strand
TTCCTATAAGCACCTCCACCGCAAAGCAGACTTATTTTTACTTATCATTGCCCAATATTGGATTACATGCCTAGCCCTGGGGTTATTATTGACAAAGGGGAATTATATTTTGACTTAAAGTTATCATGGCTCATCATTTGCAGAGGGACACATTGCTCTTGGCCACAACCTATGATCTTATAGTAAAAAGAAAGGGGAAAATGACTACTGGACAGGCAATTAGAAACTTTGGCCACACAGAGATTATTTATTTTGCTTCTGTGAGATCCACTCTTCCTTGGTATACTTATTTTAATCCCAAAGAGACCATTTGCTATTTGTCTATCAGTGATCCCCAAACCCTCTATCTCATTTGTTTGAAATTGCAGGGGCAGAAAGTAGTGAGGCCTAGTGAAAAAAGCATGATGGATTTTGATGTCAGGCAGACTGGATTTGAATCCCTGATTTACCACTTACCATGCATAACCTTGGGCAAGTTTAGAACCTCTGAGACTCCCTACTTATAAGTTTAAGATAACAATATCAACTTGCCAGAGTTATTAGTAGAGATTTAATGAGATAATTCATAGAAATTACCTAGCATAGTACATATCAGACACTCAATGTGTATTTACCCTTTCCTTTTATTCATCTGGGGAAACAAAAACAAATCACTTGGGACAAGATTGGGAGAGTAGGGAGGGTGGGGCATGGGGTTCATGCCATTTGGGGTCTAAAATTGCTGAACACTCAGTGCGGTGTGGGCACGTGCACTCACAAATCACCCATCATGAGATGAGCACGTGTCGAAAGAATCTCCAAAATCTTCCAGAAATCAGTTTTCATATAACTGAGGAGCTAGATCAATTAAGAAATAGAATAAAGAATTTGACTTTAGCAGGTTTTTTCTCCATACTCATCCATATTCACATAAAAGCTCCCTCCCCATCTTCAAAAACCTTGTGGGTAGGTAGGTAGCAGTGTGCCCTGTGTTAGGGTGGTGTCCAGATACTAAGAGAAACTTACTAAAACCATGCATGAATTCCTTAATTGGTTTTTTAAAATATCTTTTCATGTTTAATATAGGAAACACAATCCTCTTTAGGTATTTTAGGCAATAAGGCATTTCATGTAGGAAATAAGGTACTCAAAATCGGAAGGTCTGGAATAATGGAAGTCAAAAAGTATGTTTAAGGTCAAATGGCACCACGACTTCAATCCATATGCCAGGAACTCCTGTCACTTCTCTTATCATCACTGCCAGCATTACATCCTCCCTACTCCACAGAGTTGATGAGGGAACATTGAGCACAGTGCCCTACTGCTGCCAACACTCATATCTGCTGAAGCCCATTTGCTGCATAAGCAACTGCAGAAAAGTATTCCTTCTCTTTCTTTCTTTTTTTAACTTTAAAATTTTTTTCTATTTTAAAATTATGGGGTACATTTGAGGGTCAGGTATACAAATATTCACTGTGCAGGCACCCTTGTTGATGAGGTGTGCCCCCCATTCCCCCCAATCCCCCTACTGGGAATATACCTAGAAGAACTCAAAACCTCTTTCATCTTCCAAATTTCTAAAAGTACACCCATCTAAAAGTACACCCATCCTAGGGATAAGGGAGGCTAGAACCTGTACTTTTTAACCTTCCAGCCTCTGAAATACAGATAAGTAGGTATAAAGATGCTATAAATGGGTACCAATTATAGTGTTTAGCATAACTCATTTGTTCATACATATTTACACATATGATAGCTTATTCTGCAAATAATCTATGGTAGAATGTTAGCTACTATATATTTGTGAAATACCTCTCTGTGGTTTTTTAGGAGATTTGAAAACTGATTTTATTATTTGAACACCTACAAAGATATGCATGACAAAATGTCTTCCCTCAAAAATATGAAAGTCTAGTCCAGCTAGGTGATTGGACATAGGCAACAATAAATGATACTTATTGACAGCAGATATTCATTTTTTTAATTTTATTCTAATTAAAACTCCAACAAACCTATTAAATGCTTAATACTAATAAATGACTTCAGAAATGTTTCTGTATACAAAATCAATATACAAAAATCAATTTTATTTCTATGCACTGAAAATAAACAATTCAAAAATAAAATTAAGAAAAATTTCACATACAATAGCATTGAATTAGGAATAATTTTAGCAAAAGGAGTGCAAAATTTATACTCTGAAAACTACAATACATTGTTGAAAAAAATTAAGGATCTAAGTAAGTAAAAGGACATGAAATGAAAGACAATGTTGTTAAGATGGAATACCGGTCAAGTTGATCTACGGATTGAATACAATCCTACCAAAATCCCAGCTGTATTTTTGCAGAAATGGACAAACTGATCCTTAAATTTGTTTGGGGCCTCCAGAATGTTAGGTCAGGCCATGCTGGGGTGTGAGTGTATGGTGTGCAATCTGATGCCACGTGAAATATGCAAAGAATTGCACAGAAGTTAGATTAGAAAACATCGCTTATTTAAAAACTAAATTAGAAAGAGAGAGAGAAAAACAGGAGATTCACCTCCCCAAGGAAGGGGAGGGGGCTAAAGCTTAAGAAAACATTGCCTGGCCATAGTTCAAAGAGCACAAGGACACCCCATAGTTTAGCAAGGCAATGGCCAATAGTCAAAATTGAGTGTTTGTAGATAGTGATACTTTGCGCTCAGGGGGAAACAAGGTTGCTGGGAAACTGAAGCTGTCTTGCTCAGCATTCAGAGGTAGGCTGAGAATTCTTATTGGGCATTTGTCTTACCGTAGAAAAGGTCAATCCTGCCAATTATCTTAGAACATGAGACATGCACTTCCAAGGCTGCCAAAGGTGGCTGACACTTTTGTGCTGAGAATTCTTTCCCATAGATGTACAAATGACTGTCTTCTCCAAGCCTGGCTTAGGGTCGGAAGTATGCGGAACTACAAGCTCCCAGGGGGAGGAATAGCCCATTCTAAGTCCCTTTGAATTTATACTTTTATTGCTATTTGGCTCTAAGTGCGTTCTTGTTCTCATTGTGCCTCAGATCCACTTGAAACATATTATATTTCTATTAAAATTAATTTTGGCTGCTGCTCCAGCTGCCGTCATCATGGTGCAGAGGTTTAAGTTCCACAAGCAGAAGCTGCAAAAGCAGGTGGGACTTCCTGAACTGGGACGTCACCGACCACAACCTGCACGAGCTGCGCGTGCTGCAGCGTTACTGGCTGCGGCGGCAGGAGTACTAAAAGCGATACAACCAGCTGAGCGGTGCTCTGCGCGAGCTGTCGCGGCGCTTGAATGACCTGCCGGAGCGCGACCCGTTCCGTGTGAGCGCCTTGGCCGTGCTGCTGGACACGCTGTATACTCTAGGCCTGGTGCCCACACGCGGCTCGCTTGAGCTCTGCAACTTCATCAAGGCCTCGTCCTTCTGTCCCTGCCACCTGCCCACCGTGCTGCTCAAGCTGCGCATGTTGCAGCATCTCTAGGCTTCTGTGGCCTTTGTGGAGCAAGGCCAAGTGTGCGTGTGCCCCGGCTTGGTTACCGACCCCGCCTTCTTTGTTACGCACAGCATGGAGGACTTTGTTGCCTTGGACAAGGTGTCGATTTGTCCAAGATCAGGCGGCACTTGTTGGAGTACAATGAGGAGAGTGATGATTTAGATCTGGGTGCCTGGTTTCCTTCTCTCCACGGCTGCCTTTTCCGGATGGGGAAACTGAGGCCTGATGCTGGAAATTCTAGGAAGATGCTCTCCACAAGGGTGTCAGCCGGTCCTTAATAACTTGTTTTCTCAACTACAGGCCATGCATAGAGTAGGGGGTGAGAGGTGAGGGGTGGGGGGTGAGTTGCATTCCTGTCTTCCAGGAAGTTTTCTTAGAACTTGGGCCCTTTCTTGGGAGACAGTTGGGAGACAGTAGGAGGCAGTTTTGTGCTGCACTAGGGAATAGTTAGCTTCTTGTGTCGGAAACTTTCTAGTATCAGAGCAAGAATGTGCCTCATCCTCCACCATCCGTTTCCCTTTATCGTCTTTTTTAGCAGGCAGGTTCCATTTATTTAACTCGAATTCTTGCTCCTGGTCGCGATTAAGCTGTGTACGATGATGGAGAGTTTAGGCTCAAGTTTTCATAAAATGAGCGAGACTTGAGTATTCAGCTTTCCTCTCCTTTAAAGGAATGCTTTCCTAATGCCAATAAATGGACCGACTGCTTTTTAAGTGCAAATAAAATAAAATAAAATAAATTTTGAAATAGATGACAATTTAAAAAATTAACACATATTGATACTACCCCTAATCTTTTTTGGAGATTTCCTGTATATGGTCCCTAATGAATGACAATGACGATCACTTTAGGGGCATGGTGCTGGAGGTTGTATGAGTACAACTTAAGTCTAATTTTACTAAGTGACAATTTAGTTAAACAGTAAGTTCTGAAGAAGTTCAGAGGAGGGATGAGTTCCAGACTTTAAAGACTTTCTGTTCTCTAACTCTGGGAAATTTTAGTATAGAGTTTTTGCTTTTTTTAATATAAACTTTTAATTTTAGAATAGTTTTAGATTTACAGAAAAGTTGAGAAGATATTAATAGAACAGAGTCCCATGCATCCCACACCCGCTTTCCCCTATTATTAACATGTGACATTAGTATGGCACATTTGTCACAATACATGCACCAAGTTTGATGTATTATTATTAACTAGAGTTCATACTTTATTTCAGATTTCCTTTTTCTGTTCCAGT
>NW_006947115.1:0-1021 GCF_000164805.1 Carlito syrichta | reverse complement strand
TTATAACTCACAATTTTGATGTATTTTAGTGTTTTCTGACGATTTTGTTTCACCTCTTCCACATCGGCAAAATGTTTCTCTTTGAAGACATTTTCATCTGGGAAAACAAACAAACAAAACAGTCGCTCTGGGCAAGATCTGGTGAATAAGGAAAGTAGGACCTGGGGGACATGCTGTCTTTGAGTCAAAAGACAGCTGACTGTTCAGCGCAGTTTAGGCAGGTGTGCTAGTAAATCATGCACTGTGAAATAGACAAATGTGTTGAAAGAATCTCAAAAAAAAAAAAAAACACCAAAAATTAGCTGAAGCCAATGTAGCCTAGCTGGTACACTGATGCTGATGGATTCCTAGAACACTTACCTAAGGGGGGAAGCCTGTACCATAAAAGACCCCCCCTCCAAAACATAGTTCTGGAGTGTGTGTGTGTGTGTGTGTGTGTGCCCCCTTGTTTAATGTGTCATTTCATTTCTTCCTTCTATGCATGTGAGAATATAGAAATAACCAGTGATTACTAATGGCTTTTCACATTTATACCTTGAGAAAAGCTGAGTGCTATACTTTTGAGAACACAGAGATGTTCATTTAAATATTATATTAGGACTTTATGTGATTAACTAAGGCAATCAATTGGAATTACACACCTCAGAGTTAAAGTGTTAATTTAGTAAAATACAACAATAATATTAGAAGGTTTTTTTTTTGGAATTTTTGTACAATATATTACTATTAGATTTAACCGTTTTAGATCTAATTATTTGATGCAAATTAATGTTTTGCTGTTTTTAAGATGTAATATTTTCCCTTATTGCCTATAACTTTTAAAAATCAGCAATTAGAAAGGCTTACACTTCCAAGGCTAAAAACTAGAATTTCACTAGTTCTTTGGAGAAAATGTGAAAAGAATCTTAACTCTGCCTATGGGAGAATTAACTGGAGAACTTCACTACCATGATGTGTAAAGTAAAAGGTCAGAAATGATAATTAAGAAATAGCATGTGGAGTGTAAGGGTTTAAACTTACA
>NW_006947114.1:0-704 GCF_000164805.1 Carlito syrichta | reverse complement strand
TCTCAGACTTCCATGTGTGTTTTCTGTCATCTCCTTTCTCACTTTATCCCTCTGATGGAGGCAGGCCCAGTCTTTCCCCATGTATTCAGGTGAAAAACATGCTCAGAGAGGTGAGTTGACCCTCTGAAGGCTTAAGAGGTGAATGGAGATTGAATTCAGGTCTCTGGCTGACAGGTCAGCTGGGAAATACCCTGAAGTGGCTCTGTGGGAATCACAGGGAGACTCTGCCTTATTCTTAGCTGATTAGAAAGTGATACGAAGATGAAGGTCCCGAACAAGTCCTGGTTTTCTGTCCATGTCCCAGGGTTGTCATCACCTAAGATGCCACCGTTTAAAATTGAAAATGTCATGTTCCAGAACCACCTCCCTATCCCAGAAAAATAGGGGTGATGGTCCCCCCGTGACCAGGCTCCTTACTGTCTCTTGTGGACTGACAGCCACATGTGGGGGTGTCACTGCAGCTCCTCCGTCCACTTGAATCTTATTTCTTCCCCTGCAGAGTCCTTTGGGTCCTT
Source organism: Carlito syrichta (assembly GCF_000164805.1). Taxonomy (NCBI): domain Eukaryota; kingdom Metazoa; phylum Chordata; class Mammalia; order Primates; family Tarsiidae; genus Carlito; species Carlito syrichta. The sequence goes on along the minus strand of NW_006947114.1, from coordinate 189 downwards.
CCTCATCCCTTTCAGGCCCTTACTCAGATGTCACCATCTCAGTGTGGCAACCACGAGTGCGCTATTTCACACCTGCCCTACCTCCCCCTTGATCTCTCTTACCCATTCCAATTTTGTCTTTTCCCCCATGGAACCTCTCCCTTCTAACCCTGACTTATATTTATTGTGCTTATTGTTTGTTTTGACTCC
>NW_006947113.1:0-736 GCF_000164805.1 Carlito syrichta | reverse complement strand
TTTAGCCACTGGGAACTCTTTCAGTGGGTTCCTGTGTGTCCTTTGACATAATCCCATCTTGTGTGGTTATGTATGTATGTATGTATGTATGTATGTAGTACTTCTTACTTTTCTGGTACTACAAAATGCTCCAAAGCTCATCTCATATAATTTCTGCCCCAATCTTAGAATCTGCCCATTTCTCCAAAAAATCCTTGTTTTCTTTTTGTAGAGACAATATTTAGAAGCCAAGGTTTGAGTGCTATGAGAACTTATTGCTATTGGCGTGCTTCGCCTAGATCTTCTCGGTGAACAAGTGTATTCACACACACTTATCCATTCATATTTATTTCTATATCTCTTTCTATATACATTGAAAATTAATTCATACTGATACCTCTTATTCTATCCAACACCAGAGAGTTAATATTAGCTTTCTTTCATGTTCTTATCTCTCTTTTCCAACAGTTAGAAACCTGACTCCCATTATTTCAAATTTCTTTACCTATTTGATCATCCCCCCATATGTAGCTAATCCATTGTCTCTTCCAGTATTTTCTCCCCCATCTGGATGCTCTTACCAATATGGAAACCCTCCTTACCTTACTTGTCTGTGACTCTCCTGCCAGATTATCTTCCCATGTGCATTTTCTCTTTGCTCTTTTTTCTCTTTATGCCCTGCTTGGGCTCTGACATCCTGCTCTGGCCTACCATGCCTCCCTGTCCTTTCTGGTACAGATATCTACCTTGCTCTGTT
>NW_006947112.1:0-753 GCF_000164805.1 Carlito syrichta | reverse complement strand
GTTGAAGAGTACATATATTTCTGGTCAGTGCTTTTACTGTGTGAAGCCCGTCAAAGTGCTGACTTTAATGAAGAGGCATTCACTCATGTGGGCTCAAGATCTGTTCGTAAAGAATGTTCATATTCCTGCCCCTAGTTTCCCAAGTTGGATAAAGTTTACATCTATTATAGTATTACTTCATTCTGCTTTCCACTCTTGTTTTCATGTCTTCTTAATTTTTGTATCTGTGTGGTTTTCTTTTATTCAAACTCAGTTATACATCAATTTTCATATGATATTCAGCAATTTTTAGGTTATGGATGGGTTTCCAGGTGATTATATTCTGTCATTTTGCTAAAATTAAGTTTCTACTTTTTTCCTATTTATTCTTTATTATGAATCTAAATTCCTTTCCTACATTGTTTCCTTTGTGTTAAATATGTCACTCTTTCTTTCTTTCTTTCTTTCTTTCTTTCTTTCTTTCTTTCTTTCTTTCTTTCTTTCTTTCTTTCTTTCTTTCTTTCTTTTTTGAGTCAGAGTCTCACTTTGTCTCCCAGGCTGGAGTGCAGTGGCACACACCTGGCCACCATAGCCTCAACCTGCTGGGTACAGGCAATTTTTTCACCTCAGCCTTCCAAGTAGTTGAAACTATAGACACACAGCATCATGCCTGGTGAATTTTTTGATTTATTGTAGAAATGAGGTCTCATCAATTTGTCCAGACTGGTCTCAAACCGCTTGGCTCGGGCAATCCTCTCACCTCGGCCTCCCACG
>NW_006947111.1:0-917 GCF_000164805.1 Carlito syrichta | reverse complement strand
CCTTGGGAGATTGTTTTTAAAACAAAAATCATGTTATTCATCTCTGCAACCGTCTTTTATGTTTCTCTATTTCTACTGAGTTAAATCTAAAGTCCTCGATATCACATTTAATGCACACACAATCTGGCTTCAATCCAGTCAGACTTGTTTTCCAAACATTCCATGAATCCAAAGTTTCTGGGTCATTCCACCATGCTTTTCCCTCAAGGTGTCTCTTCCTTTCCCCTCTGCTTGTCTAAATCCCTCTCTCAAGTGGCATTTCTATTATAACTTCCCATTAAAGTTTATCCTGCCCACTCTCACCCCTCTTGTTCAATATTGCGTTGGAGGTCCTAGCTCAGGCAATTAGACTTGAGAAGGAAATCACGGGTATCCAAATAGGAAAAGAGGAAGTCAAATCATCCCACTTTGCTGATGATATGATGCTATACCTTGAAAATACAAGAGAATCTGTCAAAAACCTGCTTGAACTGATAAAGGACTTTGGGAAAGTCTTGGGGTACAAAATAAATGTGCAAAAGACAGTCACCTTCCTTTACACCAACAACAAGGAGGCAGAGATGCAAATAAAAAGCACAATCCCATTCACAACAGCCACCAAAAAAATGAAATATCTTGGCATCTTCCTAATGAGAGAAGTGAAAGACCTTTACAATGAAAATTGCAAAACACTGCCTAAAGAAATCCAAGAAGACACAAACAAATAGAAAAAATATTCCATGCTCAAGGATAGGAAGAATCAACATTGTTAAGATGTCCATCCTACCAAAGGCAATCTACAGATTGAAGGCAATACCCATTAAGCTACCAACATCCTTCTTCTCAGACCTGGAAATGACAATACAGAAATTCATATGGAAACATAAACAACCATGATTGTTGCTAAAACAATCTTTAGCAAAAGAAACAAAGCAGGA
>NW_006947110.1:0-868 GCF_000164805.1 Carlito syrichta | reverse complement strand
GTCTATTATAATATCATTTCATTCTGCTTTCCACTCTTGTTTTCATGTCTTCTTAATTTTTGTATCTGTGTGGTTTTCTTTTATTCAAACTCAGCTATACATCAATTTTCATATGATATTCAGCAATTTTTAGGTTATGGATGGGTTTCCAGGTGATTATATTCTGTCATTTTGCTAAAATTACAGTTTCTACTTTTTTCCTATTTGTTCTTTATTATGAATCTAAATTCCTTTCCTACATTGTTTCCTTTGTGTTAAATATGTCACCCTTTCTTTCTTTCTTTCTTTCCTTCCTTCTTTCTTTCTTTCTTTCTTTTTTGAGTCAGAGTTTCACTTTGTCACCCAGGCTGGAGTGCAGTGGCACACACCCAGTCACCGTAGCCTCAACCTGCTGGGTACAGGCAATATTTTCACCTCAGCCTTCCAAGTAGCTGAAACTATAGACACACAGCATCATGTCTGGTGAATTTTTTGATTTATTGTAGAAATGAGGTCTCACCAACTTGTCCAGACTGGTCTCGAACCGCTGGGCTCAGGCAATCCTCTCACCTCGGCCTCCCACAGTGCTGGGATTACAGGCTGAGCCACCACGTCCAGTCTCTTTTTTAAAAAAATTCATCTTGAATTCTATGTACTTTCGATTATCTCCTTGTAAGTGAGAGACCACAGAATAATTGAGCCAGTATAAATTTTAGCTTCAGGCAGATATAGGTTTTCAAACATTTCTGTCATTTATAGATGTTTGGCTTTGGATTACTTATGTAGATACAGCACATGCTATTTCTTAGTTATCATTTCTGACCTTTTACTTTACACATGATGGGAGTGAAGTTCTCCAGTTAATTCTCCCATAGGCAGAGTTAAGATT
>NW_006947109.1:0-330 GCF_000164805.1 Carlito syrichta | reverse complement strand
ACTGGGGACATAGCACAATTTCTATGAGACAAGGTACTGTATACCAGAGATGGCCCCCACAGGGCTCTGATACTCCCCCATTCCCCAAGCCCTTCCAAATGAGCACCACTCTCTACCATCTCCCCAGTGGTCTTAGGCACCATCTATCTGAGACTCCTCATCTGAGCCCAACGTTATCTATCCATTGACTTACAGGACTTCCCCACTGGATGCCTTACAGGTGATTTATGGTCGATCAGTCTAAAATAAAACTCTCCCTTTAGTTCTCTGTCTTGTAAATGGTGCCAGCATGCTGCCCACTGCCAGAACCACAAACCTTGGTGGGAATTC
>NW_006947108.1:0-704 GCF_000164805.1 Carlito syrichta | reverse complement strand
TGCAGTGGCACACACCTGGCCACCATAGCCTCAACTGCTGGGTACAGGCAATTTTTTCACCTCAGCGTTCCAAGTAGTTGAAACTATAGACACACAGCATCATGCCTGGTGAATTTTTTGATTTATGTAGAAATGAGGTCTCATCAATTTGTCCAGACTGGTCTCAAACCGCTTGGCTCGGGCAATCCTCTCACCTCGGCCTCCCACAGTGCTGGGATTACAGGCTGAGCCACCACGCCCAGTCTCTTTTTTAAAAAAATTCATCTTGAATTCTATGTACTTTCTGATTATCTCCTTGTAAGTCAGAGACCACAGAATAATTGAGCCAGTATAAATTTTAGCTTCAGGCAGATATAGGTCTTCAAACATTTCTGTCATTTATAGATGTTTGGCTTTGGATTACTTATGTAGATACAACTCAGTGTAAGTTTAAACCCTTACACTCCACATGCTATTTCTTAATTATCATTTCTGACCTTTTACTTTACACATCATGGGAGTGAAGTTCTCCAGTTAATTCTCCCATAGGCAGAGTTAAGATTCTTTTTACATTTTCTCCAAGGAACTAGTGAAATTCTAGTTTTTAGCCTTGGAAGTGTAAGCCTTTCTAATTGCTGATTTTTAAAAGTTATAGATGGTAAGGGAAAATATTACATCTTAAAAACAGCAAAACATTAATTTGCGTCAAATAATTAGCTTTAAAA
>NW_006947107.1:0-755 GCF_000164805.1 Carlito syrichta | reverse complement strand
TATCATCCTGAATTACCCATGTACAGTTTGTGTGTGTGTGTGTGTGTGTGTGTGTGTGTGTGTGTGTGTGTGTGTGTGTGTGTGTGTGTTTTCATTCAATCCCTTTGTGTTCATAACCTCACCTGGCACCTAGCAGGATCTCAAATGTGTGTTTATGGGGCCAACGGACAGAGAGGCCCCTGAACTGAAGGTGCTGAGAAAGACTTCCTGGGAGAAAGGGAACATGAACCAGGCCTGGAAGTCTGTGTAGGATAGAGATGAGCAGAAAGACCCCAGTTTTCTGGAGTAGGAGATGGTGGAGCAGAGAGTCCTCAAAGACAGAGCACGTTGCTTTGTTGCATTGGTCAACCATTCTAGGAGCTTCTGAATTCTGAAAGTGAGCCCACAGAGAATGCCCCAAAGGAATGGAGGTAGACAAGGCGAGTGCCACTGATGGGGGTCTCTCTTGTTTGCATAAAACTCTTTTTTTCTCTTTTAATTTTTATTTTGAAATTGTGGGGTACAATTCAGGGTTAGGTATACAAATGTTCATTGTGCAGGTACCCTTATTGATGATGTGTGCCCCCTTCCCCAGGCGGATATCGACTACTGTCAATCCCATCTCCCCATCCCCTGCCCCACTCCCTGCAGTTTCCCACTACTTTCAATCCCTTTCCTACAGTAATATGGTAGTTGTTCAAGGTCCACCTATGAGTGAGAACATGTGGTACTCAGCTCTTTGTTTTTGTGAGATATCACTCAGTATTATAAACTCT
>NW_006947106.1:0-775 GCF_000164805.1 Carlito syrichta | reverse complement strand
CAAGCATGTTGCATGCAAAGCTGGGTTAATCCACACAATAATCCAATGAGCTGGTATCATTTTCATACACATTTTATAGATGAAAAAACTGATGCATGTAGTGGTGTCAGGACTCTGGTTTCCACACTCAGGCAGCTGCCCCCAAATTCTCTGCCCTTGACCATCCTGTGCTCCTGCCTCCTGCCCACCCAGGACAGGCAATGTACCAGGTGTTAGGAACACATGAAACCTGGTCCCGACAAGACACCAAGGCAGATGTGCTGAAGCCGAGCTTATGTTAGCAGGGTTGGGGGAGAGAGTCAGAAAGGGGATAGACTGGGGAAATGTGGGGAGGTACTGTTTAATAAAGAGACTGGGGAAGCGATAGCAGTGTGATGGTGGGGAAAGGCCTGGGCACTGGCAGGAACTTGTTTGCTACGAAGTTGGCTCTGCCTTGCTGAGCTCACCCAGGTGGAGGTGGAGGAGTTGGCATACATGCAGTGATGGGTCCCCACTCACCCAGTCCTGGACCTGTGGCCTCTCCAGGTCTCAGTTAGAGCTGCGGAGGGAAGGCTGTGAAGGCAGAAGGGCACAGTGGGAGGGTTGCCACCTGCAAAGCAAACGCTGCCACTCACTCTGGCTGTGCCATTCTCCTCAAGGCCACAGTGACCTGCAAACCTGGGGCCCCTTGAGGCCAGAACACAATGACTTACGGAGACTTCCCACTCGTCACAGGCTCCCGAAAACTCTCGAGGTGGTTCTCCCTCCTCAGACAAAGGGCTGACTCCTGTCCAGA
>NW_006947105.1:0-697 GCF_000164805.1 Carlito syrichta | reverse complement strand
TTGTCAGACATGGAATTGGCAGATATTTTTCCCAGTCTGTGGGCTGTCTCCTGCTCTCTGATGTTTCTTTGGCTTTGCAGAAGCTGTAAGTTTAATGAGGTCCCACTGTCTACTTATTTCTTATGGCCTGGGCACTTCGGATTTTGATCAGGAATTAGTTGCCAGTTCCAACTTCCATAAGAGTGTCTCCTGCATTTTCTAAGGTTCTTACAGTTTGAGGTTTTACATTTAGTTCTGTGATCCATTTAGAGTTAATTTGCACATAGCGCTTAAACTGTTGCAGTCCCTTGTTGAGGGACCATGTGGCCTCTCCCATCCCTTCCTCTCAGCGGCCCTCAGACCTTCATTGACTATTTCCTTCAGAGCAGGAGTATTCAACCCTCTGCATAACAGAATTACCTATGGAGGCTTTCCCAAGTATTCTCATCTTGATCCCCTCCCAGAGAAGCTGATTCCACTGGTCTGGGTAGAGCCTGAGCCTTAGGGCTGGAGTGGAGTGAGGCAAGAGAGACACTGACGCTCAAAGACCTGCAGATGCAGGGTCAGGTGCTGCCCTTATTTAAAACTTTGAGATTCTATTCATCACAAATTTTGTACTTAATTTTGATTTTTAATTATGTGACATTAAGATACTATTTATCTTGATTACTGAGTTTGGGGCACTCATTCAGTGTGTTGAGTGAGGTATTTTCTAGCC
>NW_006947103.1:0-904 GCF_000164805.1 Carlito syrichta | reverse complement strand
ATCTCTCTCTCTTTTTCTCTCTCAAAATATCTTATTGTACTATACTCACCTATTTTTGGTCCATGGTTGACTTTGGGTCAGTGAAACCACAAAAACCAAAAGCACATATGGGGTGGGGTGGTGATACCATCATAAATGGAAATTCCATAAACATGTTTATTTGAAAATATCCTAAAAATATACATCATTCAATGAGAGATAAAAAGCTATATATCAGAAATTCAGATTCAAGGTTCCTGACAAACTGATTAATTTTTCTAATATAGTCAATCTTCTCTCTTGACATTGAAGTAAAAGTAGAAGTTGGTTTTATTCATATTTCTTATCAATTAATCAGTTATTATTTTACATAGGTAAAGTTACCATATTGATTTTATAACTTTCCCATATATATGTCACAGGAAAGTTATAAAATTAATATAAACATTTGAAATATTTTTGTTGTGCTCACCTATAGTTTCAAGGCAGGTACATCACTACTTCCCAATGTGATTTGTTCAAGCAGATGAAAAATACTAAAGAATCCGAATACTTTTTGCAAAAGTAACTTCAATTTTTAACAGCAAAGACCCAATTTGGGTCAGAGGGTGAAACTTGCCTGATTAGATCTGCTTAATGAAGCCAGTAAACAGCTTCCAATGTTCCTGCTGTGTCACATTTAGGACACTAAACTTTTAAGAGACAGATTGTTTGAAGCCTTCCTAATTATTTCATTATTACCCAAGAAGATTACCGAGTCTCAGCCTCTATTGTAATTCTCAAAGTTCTCTGTGCAAATTATATGGCAATCTAAACTGTCTTTCTCTGGCTTTATGATCTGATTATTATTTAGAGTCTCTTCAGCATTGAACTTGAAGATCATGCAAATGGGTTCTTTAGGAAAGTCACTGTGTGGTCGAATAAT
>NW_006947102.1:0-2950 GCF_000164805.1 Carlito syrichta | reverse complement strand
AAATGCCTCCCGCATAGAAAACAAAGAGGAGGAAGCAAGGGAAGAATTAGAAAGACAGGGACTTAGAGAAAACAGAGACAAGTAAGGAAAGAAAACTAAAAATATAGCTAATATCCTCAGAAAATTAATGAAATATATTATACATTATAAAATATATTATCACAGCTTAAAATAAAAAGTCAGTTGAAAGGCTGAACAATTAAGTTAAAAACATCTTTTGGAAAGTAAAGTAAATGACAAGTTAGAAAATAAGAGAGAAAAGATAGTAAATGGGAGGTTCAAATCATGAGTCCTTACCTCTGACTAACAGGAATTCCAGAAAGTGAGAGCAGAGGAGGGAGAGAGGAGACTTTTCAAAGACATGATACAAGATATTCTAGAACCCAAGGACATGAGTCTTGGGCTCTGAAAGCACCCATGAATCATAGAACATATTGGAGAAGATCCCAACCAAAGCATGTTATCATGAAATTTCAAATATCAGGGACAGAAAAAAAAAAAAAGAAAAACTAGTAACAAGGGGAGAGTGGGTCACATACAAAGGACAAGGGACAAGGACTGAAAATGGCATTAGACTTTTCAACAGCAACACTGGAAACTCAAAGACAACCAAGCAATGCCTTCAAATTTTTTTAAAAAAGAAATTTACTTGTCACCTAAAATCCCATACCTAACCAAACTATCCAACAAGTATCTAACAAAAGAAAGAGGCAACAAAAATAAACACCTTTTTAAACACTCAAGGGTACACAAAATTTATCTATGTATATTTCTTAGGAAGTTACTAGAGAATGTGCACCAGTAACTTCCTCCAAACAAGGAAGTTAGACAAGAAATAAGAAGACATGGACCCAGGACATGGTGGCATCAACTAATGAACAAAAAAGGCAATCCTCAGAAAAATGGAAAAAGACAGTTCTAGAATGACATCTGGGGAGACCTGAAGAGCAGCCCTTCCAGGGAGGATCAGAAAGCTCTAAGGGGCATGTCTCCAAAAGAAAAGAGGAAATGCGTAAAACTGATCAATTATCTGAGGAAGTTGGCAGAATGAAGAGCTGTCTTAGGTTTTGTTGAACAGTTTGGCAGGATCCATAATGGGCATATGGAAAGCTGAGTAAGCAACAAACAAAAAATGTACTAGCTTCAGGATAAAACAAGTCCTGTGGGTTTTGCCTCTGAAACATCTCCCAAGTGTTTCTCCTCTACTTCTCCTGCATTCTAAAAGGCCACCATCTCCCATGCAGGTAAGATGTTAGATTATTTTCAGGAGACCTGAACAAGCCCATAAAGAAAGATAAACAAAACCTGACATCTGACCAAAATGCAGGCTTGCCATCTGAGGCCTGTCATAGCCCTGCCCTGCCCAGGCACATAGAGCTTTCAATCAGGTCTGGGAGACTCTTTTAAACTGCAACAGGCATCAAGCATCACCAGATGTTTGAGAAAATCATCCAACATTCAAAAGCAATACCCAAACAAATAGACTCAAAAAAAAGAAAATAGAGACAACGCAGGGAACAACAAAAGCACTTCAACAACAACAGAAAACAAGATAAGCATTCATTCTTTTTTAAAAACAAAAATTTTATTTTAAAAATGTGGGGTACAATTCAGGGTTAGGTATACAAATGTTCATTATGCAGGTACCCTTATTGATGAGGTGTCCCCTTCTCTCCCCCAGCAGTTCCCCTCCACTGCCAATCCCACCCCCCCTCCCCCAGCAGTTTCCCACTACTGACAATCCTGCCCCACCTCACCTGGCGGTTTCTATTACTGCCAATCCCTTGCTTATAGTATTACGATAATTGTTCAAGGTCCGCTTGTGAGTGAGAACATGTGATACTCAGTTCTCTGTTTCTGTGATAGATCACTCAGTATTATGGACTCTAAGTCCATTCAAGTTGCTGTGAAGTTCATAATTTTATCCTTTCTGGTTGCGTAATATTCCATCGTGAGTATGTATCACATTTTTTTTATCCAGTCCTCTTTCGAGGGGCAGCACAGTTGGTTCCATGTTTTCGCTACTACAAATAATGCTGCAGTAAATATGCATGCACAGGTATCTTTTTTATAGAGTGATTTTAGTTCCTCTGGGTATATTCCCAGTAGGGGGATTGCGGGGTTGTATGGGAGGTCAATTTTTAGATCTTTTAAGAATCGCCATGCTGTTTTCCACAGAGGTTGTACGAGTTTACACTCCCACCAACAGTGTAAAGTGCTCCCTTTTCCCCACATCCTCTCCAGCATCAGTTGTCTTTTGAGTTATTGGTGATAACCATCCTGACTGGAGTTAAGTGTGGTTTTAATTTTCATTTCCTTAATGACTAGTGAGGCTGAGCATCTTTTGATGTATCTGTTGGCTGCTTGTACGTCTTCTTTTTCTTTCTTTCTTTTCTTTCATTTTTTTTTTTTTTTTGAGTTGGAGTCTCACTCTGTCACCCGGGTTGGAGTGCAGTAGCTCACTCCTAGCCACCACAGCCTCGGCCTGCTGGGCTCAGGTGATCCTTCCACCTGAGACTTCCAAGTGGCTGGAACTACAGGAGCACTACCACGCCCAGGTAATTTTTTGATTTATAGTAGAGACGAGGTCTCATTATGTTGCACAGCCTGTCCTTGAGCCTGAAGGCTCAGGCAATCCTCTCACCTCAGCCTCCCAAAGTGCTGGGATGACAGGCCTGAGCCACCACGCCCAGCCTTCTATGTCTTCTTTTGAAAAGTGTCTATCCACATATTTTGCCCACTCTGTAATGGGGCTGTTTTTTTTTTCTTTTCAGCACGTTTAAGTTCCTTGTAGTTCCTAGATGTTAGTCCTTTGTGAGAAATACAGATGGCAAATATTTTTTCCCATTCTATGGGTTGTCTCCACATTGTCTTGATGGTTTCTTTGGCTTTGCAGAAGCTTTTCAGTTTGATGAGGTACCACTTGTATATCTTATCTCTTATGGCATGG
>NW_006947101.1:3749-8413 GCF_000164805.1 Carlito syrichta | reverse complement strand
CAAGTTCCCTCAGATACCCACCTGGCTTGCTCCTTCACCTCAGTGAGGCTCCTGACCAAAGGGCACTCTTCTCCCCAGCCGTGGCCTCTGGAACATCTTATGCTTCTTCCTCACTTGGCATTTTCTTCATGGCATGTACTACTAAAATATTACATTATTTATCTTGCTTTATCATTTATCTCTCTCTGTTAGAATGCAGGCTCCATGTGGGTGGGTTTTTTGTTTAGTTTGTTCATTAGTGCCCAGTACAGAGCAGGCATTAGAAAAATGCTTGTGGCCAAGGCAGGAGGATCTCGTGAGGCCAGGAGTTTGAGATCATCCTGGACATCAGAGTGAGACCCCAACTCTAACAACAACAACAACAATAATAATGGTGGAACTGAATTGAAAGTACATAAACTAGATGCAAAGATGTCCAGGATTCTGATTTCTCCCATGATGCTTGAAGCTTCCATATCAAATTCTTTGAAACCAAAGTCATCTAAAGAAATTTCTCCTTCGTATTCCCGCCTTGCTCTGGACCTTTCTTTGGGCAGGTTCCATCTCTGATTCGGGGTCTGGCTCCACCATCACCCTGCTACAAGATATTTGGAGTGCTTCTGGGGCTGGGTCCTGTGCTGGGCACTGTAAACAGAGATGTGAAGCTGAGAGACACCAGCCTGTCCTCTGAGCTCATGGCCAGGGAGACCTACGAGAAACAGGCAGGAATGCCACGAGCATGACAGGGAAGTGCGGGTGCCCACAGGAAGGGAGAGTCCTCCAAAAGGAGTGATAGTCTGGTTAGGCCCTGTGATGCCTTGGAACCTGCTTCTGATGAAAATGCCCAGCCTGTGGGTCCACTTGCAGGTCAGATGAGAGGATGAATGCGGGACTCTCTGCCTGCTGACAAGTGACAGGCAGATGTTGGTTTTCATTTCTTAGCCCTCACAGGGAGGCAGGGAGACAGGACAGAGATTAGCAAGCCCATTTTACAGATTTTGCATGTTTATTTTTGCCATGTTTATCTTTCATCCTCAGTCACATTGAGGACTCCTGAGGGACTAGGACTCTATCAGTTTCATCTTCCTTCCTTCCTGTCCCCATCTCAGCAGAGCCCAGACCCAGCCTTGGTAAATGAGAACATTAGGATTCAGAGAGGGAGAGTCACTTGTTCATGGTCACACAGAAAATCAGAGTTTGAGTGGGGTCTGAGACCAAGTCTCCTGCCTCCCGGCCTGAGGTCCTCTACTGCTCGATGTGTGTTTCTCAGAGCTCCTGCCTCTGGCCTGGGCTCGCCTGGAAGATGTCATGACCCCTGACCCTGCTAAGCATTTGTCTACTCCTCCAGCAGCCCTGGGGCCACCAAACTGAGAGTTGCAGGCTTGTGGGGGTTGGCTGGAGGTGTGGGAGCCAGGGCGATGCTGGTTCTCTCTGGAGCCTTCACATTTCTCCGTCGGTGCTCCCCAATGCCCTGGCTCCTCCCCTCTTATTTGAGGATGGACGTTCACCTTGAGCTGCTCTGGGAAGCACCAAAACTCACCCTTCTGGGACAGACTCTTCCAAGCCTCAAGAAAACTAATCTTCTGGTGAGTGGGGGGCTAGAGGGGCTGTCATGAAATTCAAGGTCATATTGTTTCCAACACAATATAGATGAGGAAACCCAGGACTAGAGAAGGCAAGTGGCCTGCCCACATCCAGGGTGCAGGGCCAGGCCTGGCATCAGAATTCTGTGCCACCATGGAGCCTGAAGATATCCACTGTCTCAGGGCCTTTAATGTGTTTCCTCTGGGAAGCAGCCTGGACTCCTGGTGTCTAGCTGAACTTGCATAGCTCCAGTGATGGGGTACTCACTCCCAGTCTGTGCTTTCTCTTGGTTTCTCTCCACTTTGATTCTCCTGATCCCTGGATCTTCTGTTTTCTCATAGGTTGCACCTGAGGGCCCTTCCATTCTTCCCTGCTCTACACAGAACATGAGGGGCTCCAGACAAGACTGGCTCATCCTTGCTATTCATTCATTTATTCAAACATTTTATTGAGCCTATGTTGTACCATGTGCTGGGCACTGTGGATACACTAATGAAAACAAACAAAAATATCAGACCTCCTAAACATAGAACGGTCTCTGACTTACATGCTTCACACCCTATTACAGAGCCTCTTACAGCCAAGAGACCCATAGCCAGAAAGGCAGACTCTCAAGGCACGAAAGAGATAGACACACAGAAAAAAGGGTTTTAAATGCAAGGGAGACGAGGTGCAGGGGAAGCCTCACAACCCCAGTGGCTCCACCAGGAAGTGACAAGACTGCCCTCTGGCCTCTTCAAGACTTGGAGAATGGGGAGCCCTTGGGAACATCTGTGAGCCATCCTCTCCCACTGAGGAGGACTGGGCCAGGGCTAATGGGCAGGGGGTGGGGATGAGGAGGACAAATAGATCCAGTAGGATGCCTCCCAGGCCTTTTTCTCTCCAAAATCTCAAATATCTGTTCCAGAGCTTTGACCTCCTGCCTCACTGCCAAGACTCCCCGCCTCTGGCACCACAGCATGGGCTAAGCCTACACTGTCCATACTCTCTCTGCATGGCCCAGGCGGTTGTCAGCTGTCTTACAGGAACCCCAGACTGAGGGAAAAGGGGAGACCAAGGCCGTGGGAGGTTAGAGGTGAAGGTGAGTGTGGGTGGGGCAGGGGGGAGGTTCCTGCAGGCCAGGGAGGGCCTGAGACCAATTGCAATAATTGGACCCAATGGAGGAGCCAGGCAAAAGTGGGATGACAGTGGGGGCAACTCACACTGCAGACTGACAGTTAGATAAATCAAAACCTGCCCTCCATCTCTACTACTGGGATTGAAACTACTGGTTGGAAGGTACAGTGGGCTAATTGTGTCACCTCCAAAGTCATATGTTGAAATTCTAACCCCCCAATGCTTCAGAATGTGGTTATTCAGACATAGGACGTTTAAAGAGGCAATTCTGTTAAAATGAGTTCATGAGGTGAGGGCACTCTATTCCATGATGACTAGTGTGTCCTTATGAGAAGAGGAAATTAGGACACAAAGAATGAAAACCATATGAAGACATAGGGAGAGAATATTTGTGTACAAGCCAAGGAGTGAGGTCTCAGAATAAATTACCCTGAAGATACCTTGATCTTGAACTTGTAGCTTCCAGAATTGTGAGGAAATGAACTTCTGTTGTTTCAGCTACCCAGTCTGTGGTATTTGTTATGGCAGCCTGAAGCTGACCAATATAGGAGTCAAGCTATTTGAATATGACATCACCCCTTGTCTTAGGTGTGGGCACTTTGAGTTCACCTGGAGACCTCACCGTCCAGGTACACTGTCAGGAAAGAGACAAACACACCTTCAGGGTCATAGTCCTAATTTATTATTTTCCATGGATTAGGATCAAGATGGTGGCAACTGGAGAAGTTGATATTTTTCATATGAACTAAGCAGGATGGTCTTTGAAGGAAATCAGTCTTCTTGGTGAGTTGCATTTGCTTTTAAGAATGTAGAAGAAGCTGGGCTCGGTGGCTCAGCCTGTAATCTTGCGCTTTGGGAGCCTGAGGTGAGTGGATTGCCTGAGCCCGCGGGTTCGAGACCTGCCTGGGCAACTTGGTGAGACCTCATCTCTACAATAAATAAAAAATCAGCCTGGTAGCGCGTGCCTGTAGTTCCAGCTACTTGGAAGGCTGAGGCGGAAGGATCACCGGAGCCCAGCAGGTCGAGGCTGCGGTGGCCGGGAGCGGCCACTGCACTCCAGTCTGGGTGACAGGGTGAGACTCCAACTCAAAAAAAAAAAAAGAATGTAGAAGAAAACCAGACACAGCATTGCCAGTACAGAGAGACCACCCAGAGGTGGAGCACCCACTGTCTTCCTCATGGACACTGAAGGAATAGAGATGCCTTTTTCCTACCTAGAGTCTGTAGGAAGTCAGCAGAGAGGAGAAATTCACAAACATATAGCAGATGTCTCAGGCAGCACAATTTACAAATCTCTAGAATGTAGCAGGGTGCTGAAACCTCTTAATCTTGAGGAGAAGGGTTGTGTATTCATGGAGTAATTACAGAAATAGCTAATCCTTTTCTATTTCAGACACTGGGGACAGACAATATGTTCTAAGCATGCCATATGTGTCATCTTAATCCTCACAAAAAACCCAATGAAGTAGGTACCATTAGCACCTCCCTTTCACATATGAGAAAACTGAGGGAATACCCACATGGTCTACCCTCTACAGGCTTGCTCCCTAATTTGGAATGACTTTACACACTTATTTAAACCCCTCAGTAAAGAATGACTTAACTCCATTTGGGGCTTCAGGGAGAATTGAGTCTGAGGAATATAAGCCCTTCAAGACTAATGGTTATTGGTTAAAAGTCAGTTAAAATGGACAGTCATAAACAATGGCACACAGACACTTCTTATATTTTGAGACAACTTTTAAAAATGTATGTTTATCAAGCTTCTTGATGAGTAGCAAGACCTTTTCTTTGATCAGCAGTCTGTTGATTAGAGCTTCATTCTGTCACTTTTTGCCTAAAGCCACATAGATGATGCCTCATCTTTGATGTCCTGTGCTGGTTTCTTTACAGAGGAGAGAGAGTGTAAAACTCCATGCTGGGTGTCACAGGGTCTGGGTCTCCATCATCTGTCTATCTCTGTGCACAGTATAGTATAGGACAGC
>NW_006947101.1:0-2878 GCF_000164805.1 Carlito syrichta | reverse complement strand
AAGAAATAATTTACTGTGGCTCATGAACATCCCCCAAACATTCCTGCTGGGAATGCTGAGAATGCAAGGCCACAGCCACTCTTCACCTGGGCTATTTCTCAGGGTTGTGTTTGCTGTGAACAGCCTTGGGAGATACAGTAACATCTCCCACCAAGCAAAGAACTGGCTTCTTACCCTTACTGAAAAAGTCGCAAATCTCCCAAGCTCAGTGTTGCTCTCCTGTAATACAAACCACTAAGAGGCCTACACATCATGGGCCCTTTGCCTTGACTTTGTGAGACTTGGGTATTATGGGAGAAACCAAGAAATCCTATGACACTTTGGTTACTGCTTTTGCTGCAAGCAATAAAGTCTTTTGTCTCTGACCCAGAAGTCTTGTATCTTTGCTTAACATCCATGAAACAATTATAGGCTGGCTTGTTAGCATGTAAATAGGGCAAAAATCTCAGACCTCACCCTGTTCCTAACACCCCCAACCCCGATTCAGCTCAGGACTGGGCATGTCGTGGACTGACAGTAAGTCTATCTTGTGTTTTTACTAATGGATTGTGGGACCAGGGAGTCCCAGGACAGTCTCACTCCACACCTAATTCTCTAGGGGACTTTTTGCTTTCTGGGCCTTAGTTTTACCCTCTCCAATGGGGATAACAACCCAAGAACCTCAGTATATACTCAGGGCTGTTAGGTTTGGAAGTTTGAGGAAGATGACTAGAGTTCTCTGGTAATCACCACTGAATACTGTCTTCTCTTGAGATAATGCACCAGCAAACTTAGACTCCTCCCAGAGACAGTTAAGAGAAAGAAAGAGCTAGCTGTCAGGGAGAAAGATGAACATGACCAGAAGAGGCCAGTTGACTGCAGAGTCTTCTTTCTCTATGCAGGTCTATGCAAACAGAATAGGAGTGTGCATGTTTTCTGAAGACAGGGCTGGCCTGGATGCTTCCCGGGGCTCTGTTTGACATGGAAGACATGGCACCCACCTCTGCGAAGCTGATGGGAAGGGCTTGTCCTAGCTTCTAGCTAAAGATTTGGGTTTGCTGTGTCAGAGCAGCAGCCATGGCCTAACGGTGGTAGATGGCAGCCACAAACCACGTGAAGTGCATGTGCCATCATTCCCTAGGCAGCGCTGAAGTTTGTCCCCAAACAAATACTAGCAAAGCAAGGGTGCATTCATGCATCTCACATTTCATAAATCTCAAAAAAAGTCACTTTGTGCAAAATTAAAGAAAAAGAAGAAAGAAACAATGATTTGTTTGCATCTTCTACCATGATGGCATCTTTGCTGTGCCTTCAGTCACTGTCATGCGGGAGCCTGTGTGCCACTGCATTCCTCTGCACCTCCAGGGAAGGAGGCTGGTGCAGGGAAAGCTGGCTTGCTTATGTTTACAGGTTGCATGGGAAGGTGTTGGGGCAGAGGGAAGTGGTCTCAGCAAGCCTGGTGAAGTGGGAGGAGCTGGGAACCAGGAAAGGAGAGAATGAACATGGGACACTGGTAATGTCTACTTCTCAGTTGGGGATGGGGCAGCTGGCTGGCTCTGGGACTCCAGGACAGCAGCCATCAAGACCCCCGAGTTCACTCAGCCATTATACCTGGCCAAAGTCTTTCTTTTCTCCAGAAGATTCTGGGAAAGGTTACCCCTCCCTGTTTTGGGTCCTCAGGGATGGGGATCGGACCAGTTTCAGAAACCCAGCCAAGTCTCACCATCCCAGACCCTCCCTGCCCCCTGCCAAGGAAGGTCCTGTCATGAGGAGAAGTATGACCCTCCTATGTCCGAGTCCTTATTTCACTTGCAGCTGGGCACCAATCCAATTGTTGACTCTAACCTAATTCTCCATTGTTGCTAGAGTCCTTTGCCTGCCAATATTAAAACTCTTCATTTAATTGTACAGAAGACAGATCCTCCTCAGCCGTCAGGTGGTAAATATAGAATAGTTGATGTGTAGCTCTAATTTCTTCTCTGGCAGGCCTCCTGCAGCTCTGAGTAATTGGAGACTGGGATGCTCTGGAAGGAAGGAGACAGGAAGCGGGGAATAGGCGCAGGGCAGGGGCTGGGACCTTGCCATTGTCAGGAGGTTACAGATCAAAGGGACTCGGTCAGTATGTTCATTTCTATAGGGCCAGTCATTTCTCTCCTGAATCTCTCATATTACCTGGTGTCTGGGGACCTGAGATGTTGCATGAGAATCAAGTGTTCCTGCACCAAGGGTGACCAAGAGACATCAGCTACTGTGTAGTCAACAAAGTGTCACGGGATCTGCAAGTCACCAATAAGCCCCACAGAATCACAGCTTTTTGATACAGAAAGACCTTTTGTGATGAATAACTGCAACCCTCCTATTTGGTGACCATGTGGTTTCCCAGCAAGGCAATGAAAGTGTTGGTGACAGAGGTCAGGCATCTTGATTTTCAGCCAAGAGAGGAAAATATGTGGAACATGGTGGCCACCATGTGTTCCTCCATAAAGATGAGGGACAGTGGCATCACTGTGAGGACCCAGGAGCCATTAGCAGGCTCAGATTCCTCTCCCATACACTCAGCAAATGATAAGGCCCTGGTCTAAGTTACTGACCTTGCACCTGGCCACCAAGGAAAAAAGAACCACTGACCTAGGAAGAGCCACTGGTCACCAGACACTGACCTCTCTGGAAGCTCAGCCCCAACAGGAGCTTCCCGGGGGCTCATAGCTTCCAGGATTCCCTCATCCTCTGCAAAACATGGTGACCTGCTCCATCTCCCGAAGGGAGGGCTTCAGTTTCTTTTTGGCCACCATGCTCAACTTCCCTAACCTCCCAGCTCCTCAAGTCCGTCCAATGGTGAAACTGAACTTCACCACCTCAGCTCCCTGACCCCCTTTCCTCCACCCTCACCCCCTCATGG
>NW_006947100.1:0-667 GCF_000164805.1 Carlito syrichta | reverse complement strand
GGATAAAGTTTACATCTATTATAGTAATCCTCAATCTGCTTTCCACTCTTGTTTTCATGTCTTCTAATTTTTGTATCTGTGTGGTTTTCTTTTATTCAAACTCAGTTATACATCAATTTCATATGATATTCAGCAATTTTTAGGTTATGGATGGGTTTCCAGGTGATTATATTCTGTCATTTTGCTAAAATTGTTTCTACTTTTTTCCTATTTGTTCTTTATTATGAATCTAAATTACTTTCCTACATTGTTTCCTTTGTGTTAAATATGTCACTCTTTCTTTCTTTCTTTTTTTCTTTCTTTCTTTCTTTCTTTCTTTCTTTCTTTTTTGAGTCAGAGTCTCACTTTGTCTCTCAGACTGGAGTGCAGTGGCACACACCTGGCCACCATAGCCTCAACCTGCTGGGTACAGGCAATTTTTTCACCTCAGCCTTCCAAGTAGTTGAAACTATAGACACACAGCATCATGCCTGGTGAATTTTTTGATTTATTGTAGAAATGAGGTCTCATCAATTTGTCCAGACTGGTCTCAAACCGCTTGGCTCGGGCAATCCTCTCACCTCGGCCTCCCACAGTGCTGGGATTACAGGCTGAGCCACCACGCCCAGTCTCTTTTTTAAAAAAATTCATCTTGAATTCTATGTACTTTCTGATTATCTCCTGTAAG
>NW_006947099.1:0-1139 GCF_000164805.1 Carlito syrichta | reverse complement strand
GCAGAATAAACATCATAATTTATGTGAGAAACACTGTAGTTGTGAATTTGAAGGCAGAATATACTATGTATTCCAACGTATTAAAAGGAAAAGGAGATATCTTTGGAGTATTATACAATTCTTAGAAAATCAATCCCTGCATAATGAACATTTCTAGGCCCAAGTCTGAATTGTAACCATTTTTAAAATAAAAAAGTAAAATAAACAAATAAAGTCAGTTGCATGTTCTACAGCTTTTATTTATTTATTTATTTAATTTTTTAAAATAACGTGGGGTACAGTTCAGAGTTAGATAAACAAACATTGATTATGCAGGTTCCCTGGTTGATGAGGCTTTTTCTTACCTTCCTAAGCAGTATCCCTCCACTGCCAATCTGTCCCATCCCCTAAAACAGGTTTCCACGACTACCAATCACTTTATTACAGCACTATAAGTGATCCAGATCAGCGAATGAATGAGAACATCTGGAACTCCGTTGTTTGTTTCTGTGATTAATCACTGTAAACTACCTTCCTCATATCCATCAAAAGTTCTACAAAATCCTTATATCTCTTTATTAGTGATAGACAGTTTTACAGGGGGCATGTGGTATTTCAAAGTGGTCTCATTTGCATTTCTTTGATGATGAATGAAGTCGAGAAATTTTAATGTGTTTGCTGGCTGCCCGTATCTCTTTGCACACTTTTCAAAGGGAATGTTTGTCTGATTTTTCTTAGTGTTTGAGTTTCCTGTAGATCCTAGATGTTATGCCTTTTTACAGATACATAGGTGGAGAATCGTTTTTCCCACTCTCTTGGCTGTATCCCTGCCCTTTTGATGGTTTCTTTTGTTTCGCAGACGTATATTAATTTGATGAGATCCCACTTGTCTAACTTACTTATTTCGGCATGTGTATTTAGGGTTCTGAAGAGGAATTAGTTTCCGGTTCCAGTTTCCCTAATGGTGTCTCCTGTGCTTTCTAAGATTATTACAATGTGGTGTTGTACGTTTAGGTCTTTGATCCATTTAGAGTTAATGTGTATGGTGATAGAGGTCCTGTTTCAACCTTGTGCATGTGGTCAGCCTTTTCCCAGCACCATTGACTGAATATGTTCTCCATTACTCAGGGGTCTTGGAGTTTTTTTCAAAGAAGAGTTGG
>NW_006947098.1:0-4150 GCF_000164805.1 Carlito syrichta | reverse complement strand
TGAGGGTCTCCTCCCCTCCCCTCAAGGATCAGGCTCAGCAGGTAGAGAAGGGACAGGTGCAGAACCAGGCTCGGTGAGGGATGGAAAGAGCAGATCTCAAAAGAGCCTGCTGGAATGGAGTCAGAGAGCATAGGCTTACCCAGAGGAGTCTGGGTTGGTGAAGGCAGGAAGCGATGGTGCTCCCAAGAATCCCCCAAGTGCTCAGGAGAGACTAGCCCCAGGAATTACTGAATCTTTGTCTTGTTCTGAGGCAGGGAGGAAAAGGCTACCTGAGGTCCCAGACTGGGAGGAGAATTGGCTCCACCCATGAGGGGGTGAGGGTGGAGGAAAGGGGGTCAGGGAGCTGAGGTGGTGAAGTTCAGTTTCACCATTGGATGGACTTGAGGAGCTGGGAGGTCAAGGAAGCTGAGCATGGTGACCAAAAAGAAACTGCAGCCCTCCCTTTGGGAGATGGAGCAGGTCACCATGTTTTGCAGAGGATGAGGGAATCCTGGAAGCTGTGAGCCCCCAGGAAGCTCCTGTTGGGGCAGAGCTGCCAGAGAGGTCAGTGTCTGGTGACCAGTGGCTCTTCCTAGGTCAGTGGTTCTTCTTTTTTCCTTGGTGGCCAGGTGCAAGGTCAGTAACTTAGACCAGGGCCTTATCCTTTGCTGAGTGTATGGGAGAGGAATCTGAGCCTGCTAATGGCTCCTGGGGCCTCACAGTGATGCCACTGTCCCTCATCTTTATGAAGGAACACATGGTGGCCACCATGTTCCACATATTTTCCTCTCTTGACTGAAAATCAAGATGCCTGCCCTCTGGCACCAACACTTTCATTGCCTTGCTGGGAAACCACATGGTCACCAAACAGGAGGGTTGCAGTTAGTCATCACAAAAGGTCTTTCTGTATCAAAAAGCTGTGATTCTGTGGGGCTTATTGGTGACTTGCAGATCCCATGACACTTTGTTGACTACACAGTGGATGATGTCCCTTGGTCCCCCTATGCAGGAACACTTGATTCTCATGCAACATCTCAGGTCCCCAGTCACCAGGTAATATGAGAGATTCAGGAGAGAAATGACTGGCCCTATATAGAAATGAACATACTGACCGAGTCCCTTTGATCTGTATCCTCCTGACAATGGCAAGGTCCCAGCCCCTGCCCTGCCACGTGTTCCACACTTCCTGTCTCCTTCCTTCCAGAGCATCCCAGTCTCCAATTACTCAGAGCTGCAGGAGGCCTGCCAGGGAAGAAATTAGAGCTACACATCAACTATTCTATATTTACCACCTGACGGCTAGGGAGGATCTATCTTCTGCACAATTAAATGAAAAGAGTTTTAATATCGGCAGGCAAAGGACTCTAGCAACAATGGAGAATTAGGTTAGATCCAACAATTGGATTAGTGCCCAGCTGCAAGTGAAATAAGGACTCAGACATAGGAGGGTCATACTTCTCCCCATGACAGGCCCTTCCTTGGCAGGGGGCAGGGAGGGTCTGGGATGGTGAGACCTGGCTGGGTTTCTGAGACTGGTCCGATCCCCATCCCTGAGGATCCAAAACAGGGAGGGGTAATCTTTCCCAGAATCTTTTGCGGAAGAGAAAGACTGGCCAGGTATAATGGCTGAGTGAACATGGGGGTCTTGATGGTTGCTGTCCTGGAGTCCCACAGCCAGTCAGTTGCCCTATCCCCAACTGAGAAGTAGACCTTACCGGTGTCCCGTGTTCATTCTCTCCTTTCCTGGTTCCCAGCTCCTCCCACTTTGCCAGGCTTGCTGAGATCACTTCCCTCTTCCCCAACACCTTCCCATGCAAGTTGTAAACATAAGCAAATCAGCCTTCCCTACACCAGCCTCCTTCCCTGGAGGGTGCAGAGGAATGCAGGGGCACACAGGCTCCCGCATGACAGTGACTGAAGGCACAGCAAAGATGCCACCATGGTAGAAGATGCAAACAAATCATTGTCTCTTTTTTTTTCTTAAATTTTGCACAAAGTGACTTTTTTTTAGATTTATTAAATGTGAGATGCATGAATGCACCCTTTTCTAGTATTTGTTTGGGGACAAACTTCAGCACTGCCTAGGGAACGATGGCACATGCACTTCACGTGGTTTGTGGCTGCCATCAACCCCCGTTAGGCCACGGCTGCTGCTCTGACACAGCAAACCCAAATCTTTAGCTAGAAGCTAGGGCAAGCCCTTCCCGCCAGCTTCCCAGAGGTGGGTGCCATTTCTTCCATGTCAAACAGAGTCCGGAAAGCATCCAGGCCAGCCCTGCCTTCTGAAAACATGCACACTCCTATTCTGTTTGCATATACCACCATAAGGGTAGAAGACTCTGCAGTCAACTGGCCTCTTCTGGTCATGTTCATCTTTCTCCCTGACTACTAGTTCTTTCTTTCTCTTACCTGTCTCTGGGAGGAGTCTGAGTTTGCTGGTACATTATCTCAAGAGAACACAGTATTCAGTGGTGATTACCAGAGAACCCTAGTCATCTTCCTCAAACTTCCAAACCTAACAGCCCTGAGTATATACTGAGGTTCTTGGGTTGTTATTCCCATTGCAGAGGGTAAAACTAAGGCCCAGAAAGCAAAAAGTTCCCTAGAGAATTAGGTGTGGAGTGAGACTGTCCTGGGACTCCCTGGTCCCACAATCCATTAGTAAAAACACAAGATAGACTTACTGTCAGTCCACGACATGCCCAGTCCTGAGCTGAATTGAAGTTGGGGGTGTTAGGAACAGGGTGAGGTCTGAGATTTTTGCCCTATTTACATGCTAACAAGTCAGCCTATAATTGTTTCATGGATGTTAAGCAAAGATACAAGATTTCTGGGTCAGAGACAAAAGAGTTTATTACTTGCAGCAGAAGCAGTAACCACAGTGTCATAGGATTTCTTGGTTTCTCCCATGATACCCAAGTCTCACAAAGTCAAGGCAAAGGGCCCATGATTTGTAGGCCTCTTAGTGGTTTGTATTATAGGAGAGCAACACTGAGCTTGGGAGATTTGTGACTTTTTCAGTAAGGGTAAGAATCCACTTCTTTGCTTGGTGGGAGATGTTACTGTATCTCCCAAGGCTGTTCACAGCAAACACAACCCTGAGAAATAGCCCAGGTGAAGAGTGGCTGGGGCCTTGAATTCTCAGCATACCCAGCAGGAATGTTTGGGGATGTTCATGAGCCATGGCAAATTATTTCTTTCAACAGGGGAAAGTCATAAGAGAAGGGAAGAGCATTGTTCCTGCCCTCTGGGTGCTCAGATGAACATTCTCATAGGAGTTTCTGTTATCTCCTTGGAGTTCCACCTTTTCACTATAAAAGCAACATCATTAATAAGATCTGGGTTCCTGGGTATCCCAAAGTAAAAGCAATACCCTCCAAAAGTTTTTGTAGAATGAGGTCTGAGTGAGACCATACTGAAATACTAAATATATATATATCTAAATACATCTAAATACATCTAAAAGCCTTGAATAAAATGGTACTCATAATACATCCCAAGTGTGTCAGTTAGGATGATATGTTAGGCTGCAGTAACAAATAGTCCCCAAATCTCATGGTTTAAGTCTCACACAGGATTTTTCTTACTCATGACATGCCCATCATGAGTTAGGAGGGGCTCTGCTTCAGGCCCTAGTGTATAGTTCAAAAATATCTGTACTTTAGCCAGTACCTGAGATTGAAGGGAAAAAAAATATGAAGAGGTACATGTCACTTCTATTACAGACCACTGGCCGCGATTAAGTCAAGTGGCCATAACTAACTTCAGGTGGGCATAGAAGGGCTGTCCTACACTCTACTGTGCCCAGAGATAGCCAGATGATGGAGACCCAGTCCTTGTGACACCCAGCAAGGAGTTTTACACTCTTTCTCCTCTGTAAAGAAACCAGATAGGACCTCAAAGACGAGGCATCATGTATGTGGTTTTAGGCAAAAAGTAGACAAAATGAAGCTCTAATCAACAGACTGCTGTTCAAAGAAAAGGTCTTGCTACTCATCAAGAAGGCTTAATAAACATACATTTTTAAAAGTTGTCTCAAAATATAAGAAGTGTCTGTGTGCCATTGTTTATGACTGTCAATTTTAACTGACTTTTAACCAATAACCATTAGTCTTGGTTTATTAGGGCTTATCTTCCTCAGACTCAATTCTCCCTGAAGCCCCAAATGGAG
>NW_006947097.1:4807-8415 GCF_000164805.1 Carlito syrichta | reverse complement strand
GGCCTGTCCTCACTGCCTAGTGACATCCCTCCCTGTCACTATTGCATTTCCTTGTTTTATTTTCTTCATGGCGTTTAGCAGCAATTATAATCCATTCTCATTACTTGTGGTAGTTATGATCTATAAAGCTGCCATGAACACTGAGTTAGCAAACATGGAACCATTGCTTCTAGGGAAAGAATAGGGCAGGCTCCTGTAAGCCCGTGGTCACAACATTTTTTCCAGCTGATCTAACCTTGTTTTATGTGTGTTTCTTTTTATAGACAACTTACTTAATACATATTACTGATTCATTAACATTGAACTTATGGCCAGTGGCACCATGACTCACGTCTGAGTGAGGCTTATCGGACACACATTTTCTCCACAAGATATGTCACAGCCTTTCTGCACTTGGAAACACCAGACAGCACTTTGGCCTACACCTGGAGGCCATTTGAAACTGTGAAATCACCAATAAAACGCACAGAAATGTGAGACACGTGGCACTTGGCAGACCACTTGCTTACACTTTATAAGCAACGGAAAGCATCCCTGTTTACTGTATGAGAGCTGGAACCAGAAGGCACAATGTCTCTGACTTTGGTCTCTGCTGGGGACATGTGTGGGAGGGCCATTCAAAGTTGACATCACTCTGTGAATGTTGTTTGAGCATGACTAATATTGACTTAGGGGCTATAAAAATCTTCAGCTTTGGGGTACTGACTTCAGGGTTAGAAAGTAGTCATATTTGAAGTCATAGAATCTGTGAATAATGAGGGCCAATTGGTCTTCCCTTTGTCTTACTTGCTGCTGTATCCACAGCACCTAAACAAGGGCAAGGTGAAGAGTCACAGTAGATACATCATAAATATTTATTGGCTGACTGTCCTGTCTCCCTTCCCCAGCCCTCCCTCCTTCTCTCTCTCTTTCTCTCTCTCTCTCTCACTCTTCCTCCTACCCTTCTCTCTGTCCCTCTCTCTCTCTCTCTTTCTCTCTCTCTCATACACATACACACATGCACACACACACACAAACACACTCCTAAGGCGTTCTCAAAACAGAAAAGATGGGGTGTCTCTGTTTCTGGTGCCCCTCCTTTCACTACAGGCAAGGGAGAGAAGGAAGAGTCTGGAAGGAGAGTGGGGGTAGGTGAGAGTCCTTGTCCCAGAGCATTACCATCCCTGCACTCCCTCTCCTTACTGTCAGATCTGCCATGCAACTCAGGGCAGGCTATGTGTGCACGTGTGGTTTGTCAGCCTGCCCTAGTCAGCACCACCATGGCATAGGCAGCATGTATCTAGCCTGGCCGAGGTCCCAGTCCTGGTCCCAAAGGACAGTGAAGATGTGCCTATGTGTGTATGCACTTGTATGTGTGTGTGCATGAGTGTGTATGCTGCGTGTGCGGGCACATGTGTGAACATGTGTCTGGGCTCTGCCCTGGTGAGGCCTGCTGGCTTCTCAGCAGCTGGAGTGCTCACTGTACTGACAGGGTCTGTAATCATGGGAAATTACCAAGCCCAGAACTAAAATTAAGGCTTTCGCTGCTGCCACTAGACCTGTTTGCCGAGCCAGAGGCTGGAAGAGACCTGGGCTCTGCTGGGAGGAGGGACTTCTGGGGAGGATGGAGATTAGGCCTGGGCAGAGAGATCACAGGGAGAAGGGGAAACCTGTTTGGCAAGAGCCTAGGAAGCCTCAGATGTTTTGCTAGTGGAATTTCAGTACTTTGTTTACAGTCTTCACAACAACCATAGGAGGTAGCCATGGCCTCTCTTGTGCCCCACAGAGAGTTAGGTCTCTCAGAGGTTGAGAAATGAGCTAGCAGAGTTGGGTTTTAAAGGTGGGGTGACTGACACTAGGGCTGGGACCGCAAGCCAGGAAGGGCAGGGCCTTTGGACCCTGGACTTAGGTGGGGACAGATAGTGCAAGAGGTTGGATTCTCCGGTTTCTAGTTTAGTGTTGGGTATTTGGTGTAAGGAACACCAGAAAGAAGCCTGAGTCTTTCACCATGCCCCCCCGCAACTCCCGATGCTCCCTGTCACGTGGTCTGTAGCACAACCCTATGGAAACCCACACCTCCTTCCAGGGAAGAAACTCAGTGATCTGAGCTTTCACATTAAGTCTAGGAAGCCCTGCCCTCAAGTGAAGCCTCCTAACATCATGGGTGTGAGCCTCCCCAGTGCTTATCTGGGGGTCGGTGGTGACAGGACTGCAGGCAGGCTGGGATTTTGATTCCCAGCTGAGGACTTTCCCTGCACCTTGAGGCCCCACAAGGCCCTTGGCCTTAGTTCTTGATCCTAAGAACTAATCTCCTCTTCCCTTTATCACCCTCCACCCTCCCTATGCCTCCAACCAGCAAGTAAATTATCAATGAATGACAAAGGGTGTCCATGGAGGGGCTCTGGCTGAGGGCAGCTGCAGGGCGAGCATGTATCCACATTGCTCTCACCCCCATCAGTCGCAGGGAGAACTTGCCTCACTGGTGTAGAGGCTGTGGGGTGAAAGCACTACCTCGGGGCTCCATATGGCACATGCTGGCACACAACCCAGCTGGCTGCCAGCCAGTGAGCACCTTCATCTGACTGAGCAATTAAAATGACAATAGTGCCAGGAGCTCTTCTAGGGCACACATACACACACACAGTCTTTAAAGAACCCGTTCAGGAATTATCATCTTCCTCATTTTGTAAGGGAGGAAACTGAGGCATAGAGAAGTTAAATGATTTGCCCATGGAAGACCATGAGCCAGTATAGGGGCCAAGACCTAGGAGGTTTGGCAGCAAAACCCTGTGCTAACCACCATGCTCTATTGCCTCTCAGGTGCCCAAGTCCTTCAGTCCTTCCCAGGCCATGTCACACTGTCCAGGCTGCCTGGTACACGTCCATCTTGCCTCTGCTTCAGTATGTTCAACGTGAAAACTCACCCCACAGTCCCCAAGGGTTGCTCTGCTGGGCAGAAGGCCCTTCCTGGAGTGGGTCTGAAACAGTCTCCTGGGGATTTGTCTGTCTATAGGCTTCTCTGCATTCTGTGTCTGCTCACCAGACTTCTTGGTGACCCTCTGGGGACCCAAAGAAGAGAGTCACAGTGGCTGTGGGACCTGCTCATCTCCCAACCCATGCAGCCATGACCCAGGCTCAGATGGGCCAGTCGTGAGATCATCTGTGTTCCAGACCTGGGATGGTACTTCATGTTTGATTTTTAAATTTTTCTTTCTCTCTCAGTGCTGTGTGTGTGTGTGTGTGTGTGTGTGTGTGTGTGTATTTGGGTTGAGACCTGCACTTAATATTTTTTATGGAATAGAAGAGATCAGAAACTAGAACATGAGAGTAAGTATTGTTTCTTGAAATTTGTGTTTCCAGTGTTACATACATGAACACGTTTATGCTGAGTCACCATGAAAAATGTATCCACAGTGGGGGAGGTAAAAACAAACGTTTAAACAGTCCCAGAGGTGTCTTCTCACTTCTTGTGTCTGGTGCTGGCTCCTGCATGGACCCCCCCAGCCCAGTCAGCCCAGAGTCCCCTCAGGCTGAGCCCAGAAGTTGCCCCACCCTGCACTGCTGAGCCAGGCATGTAGGGAGATGGGGCAGCCTTGAGGATTGGGTGGTGATAAAAGGGACCAGTATAT
>NW_006947097.1:0-4050 GCF_000164805.1 Carlito syrichta | reverse complement strand
CCTTGGGCCTGCACACTGCACAGCCCCTGGGCTGCATTTCTCCCTTTGCCTTTCTCCTCATTCAGTCACAGCTGAGGGCAGATGCCACATTCCAGATGCCCTGGAGGTCAGTTGCCAAGAGGCACCCAGACTCCTTCCAGGAACTGCTCCGGCCTCCTGCCCTCAGCTCGGCCCTGGGCTCAGCCCTCAAAGCTGAGGGCTCTTTCTCACTCATCTCAGAGACGTGAGTTCTAGAGTGGGCAATATGTTTGGTGTTACAGTTGTACCTGGGTTCAAGCCAAGATTGGGCGTCAGAGAAAAATATAGTGGCTATTCAATCTTTTGGTCTGTCCTCTTGAAAAAAATTCCACTGTACCTCAAAAGAAATCCTATTATTTACCAAACCCTCCAGGAGCTCTTTTCTTTCTTTCTTTCCTTCCTTCCTTCCTTCTTTCCTTCCTTCCTTCCTTCCTTCTCTCTCTCTCTTTCTTTCTTTCTTTCCTTATAATGGTCTCACTCTGTCACCTAGGCTGGAGTACATAGCTCACCACAACCTTGAACTCCTGGGCTCAAACAATCCTCCCACCTCAGTCTTCTGAGTAACTGGGACTAAAGGCACATGTCACCACCCAGACTGTTTTTTTTTTTTTTGTAGAAATGAGTTCTTGCTATGTTGCCCAGGCTGGTCTCAAACTCCTGACCTCAAGTGATCTTCTTTCCTTGGCCTCCCAAAGTGCTAAGATTACAGGCTTGAGCCACCATGCCCAGCCACTTCATTTTGTTCAAAGTAAAGCACCAAATACCTTCCGATGGCCTGCACAGAACTATGAAGAGCCTATGTGTGTTCCACCCCTTTGGGCATATTTCCTTTCTTCTTTCTCCACTCAGACAGTGCTGGGCTTCCTGCTGTTCTACCCCAGGGCCTTTGCAACTGCTATTACCTCCGCCTGGAGCAAGTTCCCTCAGATACCCACCTGGCTTGCTCCTTCACCTCAGTGAGGCTCCTGACCAAAGGGCACTCTTCTCCCCAGCCGTGGCCTCTGGAACGTCTTATGCTTCTTCCTCACTTGGCATTTTCTTCATGGCATGTACTACTAAAATATTACATTATTTATCTTGCTTTATCATTTATCTCTCTCTGTTAGAATGCAGGCTCCATGTGGGTGGGTTTTTTGTTTAGTTTGTTCATTAGTGCCCAGTACAGAGCAGGCATTAGAAAAATGCTTGTGGCCAAGGCAGGAGGATCTCGTGAGGCCAGGAGTTTGAGATCATCCTGGACATCAGAGTGAGACCCCAACTCTAACAACAACAACAACAATAATAATGGTGGAACTGAATTGAAAGTACATAAACTAGATGCAAAGATTTCCAGGATTCTGATTTCTCCCATGATGCTTGAAGCTTCCATATCAAATTCTTTGAAACCAAAGTCATCTAAAGAAATTTCTCCTTCGTATTCCCACCTTGCTCTGGACCTTTCTTTGGGCAGGTTCCATCTCTGATTCGGGGTCTGGCTCCAGCTCCACCATCACCTGCTACAAGATATTTGGAGTGCTTCTGGGGCCGGGTCCTGCGCTGGGCACTGTAAACAGAGATGTGAAGCTGAGAGACACCAGCCTGCCCTCTGAGCTCATGGCCAGGGAGACCCACGAGAAACAGGCAGGAATGCCACGAGCATGACAGGGAAGTGCGGGTACCCACAGGAAGGGAGAGTCCTCCAAAAGGAGAGGATAGTCTGGGTAGGCCCCGTGATGCCTTGGAACCTGCTTCTGATGAAAATGCCCAGCCTGTGGGTCCACTTGCAGGTCAGATGAGAGGATGAATGCAGGACTCTCTGCCTGCTGACAAGTGACAGGCAGATGTTAGTTTTCATTTCTTAGCCCTCACAGAGAGGCAGGGAGACAGGACAGAGATTAGCAAGCCCATTTTACAGATTTTGCATGTCTATTTTTGCCATGTTTATCTTTCATCCTCAGTCACAATAAGGACTCCTGAGGGGCTAGCTAGGACTCTATCAGCTTCATCTTCCTTCCTTCCTGTTCCCATCTCAGCAGAGCCCAGACCCAGCCTTGGTAAATGAGAACATTAGGATTCAGAGAGGGAGAGTCACTTGTTCATGGTCACACAGAAAATCAGAGTTTGAGTGGGGTCTGAGACCAAACCTCCTGCCTCCCAGCCTGAGGTCCTCTACTGCTCGATGTGTGTTTCTCAGAGCTCCTGCCTCTGGCCTGAGCTCACCTGGAAGACATCATGACCCCTGACCCTGTTAAGCATTCATCTACTCCTCCAACAGCCCTGGGGCCACCAAACTGAGAGCTGCAGGCCTGTGGGGGTTGGCTGGAGGTGTGGGAGCCAGGGCAATGCTGGTTCTCACTGGAGCCTTCACAAGTCTCCGTCAGTGCTCCCCAATGCCCTGGCTCCTCCCCTCTTATTTGAGGATGGACGTTCACCTTGAGCTGCTCTGGGAAGCACCAAAACCCACCCTTCTGGGACAGACTCTTCCAAGCCTCAAAAAAACTAATCTTCAGGTGAGAGGGGGGCTAGAGGAGCTGTCATGAAAGTCAAGGTCATATGCTTCCAACACAATATAGATGAGGAAACCCAGGCCTAGAGAAGGCAAGCGGCCTGCTCAGGTCCAAGGTGCAGGACCAGGCCTGGAATCAGAATCCTGTGCCACCATGGAGCCTGACGATATTCACTGTCTCGGGGCCTTTAATGTGTTTCCTCTGAGCAGTAGCCTGGAATCCTGGTGTCTAGCTGACCTTACATAGCTCCAGTGATGGGGTACTCACTCCCAGTCTGTGCTTTCTCTTGGTTTTTCTCCACTTTGATTCTCCTGATCCCTGGATCTCCTCTGCTTTCCCATAGGTTGCGCCTGAGGACCCTTCCAGGCTTCTGGTATGCCCATGTTTACAATGGGGGCTCCTAACCATTCTTCCCTGCTCTACACAGCACATGATGGGACCCAGACAAGGCTGGCTCATCCTTGCTATTCATTCATTTATTCAAACATTTTATTGAGCCTATGATGTACCATGTGCCGGACACTGTGGATACACTAATGAAAACAAACAAAAATATCAGATCTCCTAAACATCGAATGGTCTCTGACTTAGATGCTTCACGCCCTATTACGGAGCCTCTTGTAGCTGAGAGACCCATAGCCAGAAAGGCAGACTCTCAAGGCAAGAAAGAGATAGACACACAGAAAAAAGGGTTTTAAATGCAAGGGAGACGAGGTGCAGGGGAAGCTTCACAAACCCAGCGGCTCCACCAGGAAGTGACAAGGCTGCCCTCTGGCCTTTCAAGACTTGGAGAACGGGGAGTCCTTGGGAACATCAGTGAGCCATCCTCTCCCACTGAGGAGGACGGGCCAGGACTAATGGGCAGGGGGTGGGGATGAGGAGGACAAATAGATCCAGTAGGATGCCTCCCAGGCCTTTTTCTCTCCAAAATCTCAAATATCTGTTCCAGAGCTTTGACCTCCTGCCTCACTGCCAAGACTCCCCACCTCTGGCATCACAGCATGGGCTAAGCCTACACTGTCCATACTCTCTCTGCATGGCCCAGGTGAGTGTCAGCTGTCTTACAGGAACCCCAGACTGAGGGAAAAGGAGAGACCAAGGCCGTGGAAGGTTAGAGGTGAAGGTGAGCGTGGGTGGGGCAAGGGGGAGGTTCCTGCAGGCCAGGGAGGGCCTGAGACTAATTGCAATAATGGGACCCAATGGAGGAGCCAGGCAAAAGTGGGATGACAGTGGGGGCAACTCACACTGCAGACTGACAGTTAGATAAATCAAAACCTGCCCTCCATCTCTACTACTGGGATTGAAACTACTGGCTGGAAGGTACAGTGGGCTAATTGTGTCACCTCCAAAGTCATATGTTGAAATTCTAACCCCCCAATGCTTCAGAATGTGGTTATTCAGACATAGGACTTTTAAAGAGGCAATTCTGTTAAAATGAGTTCATGAGGTGAGGGCACTCTATTCCAAGATGACTAGTGTGTCCTTATGAGAAGAGGAAATTAGGTCACAAAGAATGAAAACCATATGAAGACATAGGGAGAGAATA
>NW_006947096.1:0-5707 GCF_000164805.1 Carlito syrichta | reverse complement strand
AGTTGAAGCTGTGAAGAAACACGACAGGGAGACCCTGCTCCCACTTGCTGTGAGGGACGAGTGACTGGCGATGTAAGCCAGTCAGAGTGGGCAGGCAAGATTTCCACTTGGTGGAGAGAAGAAAATTATAGAATCTTGGATAATCCAAGGGTCTGAGGAAGATCTCTAAAGGGCAGTGCTGTTATCTTATTTCAACTCTGTTTGATGTGGAGGAAAGGAACTGTAAGACCTGGGATCTTGTAAACCAACCTCGGTTTCCAGTTCCTAAGATGCCAAAATCAACCCATGTTTTAAACGGCACTTATAAAGGGGCCATGGTGCCTCAGGACAGCAGAAGGTTGTCCTGCAGCCCCTGGGCCCCTAAGCAACAGTAGGACCATGGTGCTAGTTCTCCCATGCTCTGTTCTCAGACTTCCATGAGTGTTTTCTGTCATCTCCTTTCTCACTTTATCCCTCTGATGGAGGCAGGCCAGTCTTGCCCATGTATTCAGGTGAAAAACATGCTCAGAGAGGTGAGTTGACCCTCTGAAGGCTTAAGAGGTGAATGGAGATTGAATCCAGGTCTCTGGCTGACAGGTCAGCTGGGAAATACCCTGCAGTGGCTCTGTGGGATTCACAGGGAGACTCTGCCTTATTCTTAGCTGATTAGAAAGTGATACAAAGATGAAGGTCCTGAACAAGTCCTGGTTTCCTGTCCATGTCCCAGTGCTGTCATCACCTAAGATGCCCCAGTTTAAAATTGAAAATATCATGTTCCAGAACCACTTCCCTGTTCCAGACAAGTAGGGGTGATGGTCCCCCCGTGACCAGGCTCCTTACTGTCTCTTGTGGACTGACAGCCACATGTGGGGGTGTCACTGCAGCTCCTCCGTCCACTTGAATCTTATTTCTTCCCCTGCAGAGTCCTTTGGGTCCTTCCTCATCCCTTTCAGGCCCTTACTCAGATGTCACCATCTCAGTGTGGCAACCACGAGTGCGCTATTTCACACCTGCCCTACCTCCCCCTTGATCCCTCTTACCCATTCCAATTTTGTCTTTTCCCCCATGGAACCTCTCCCTTCTAACCCTGACTTATATTTATTGTGCTTATTGTTTGTTTTTGACTCCCTCTACCCGCCCTACGATGGAAGAAATCCTTGACTGTTTTGTTCCTTAATGTATTACAAACACACTTCTTGGCCACCTCCAAGTAGTGGGTGCTTAATAAATATTTGTTGAATGAATGGGTGGATGGACGGACATTACATGGTTTTCAGGATTACCCAGGGAGTGGCAGAGCTGCGATTTGAGCTAAGTGCTTGCGACTCCAAATCTAGTGCTCTTTCCTTTATCTTCATGCTGTTTCTTCTGAAGGCAAAAGAAGGCCCCTTCTCTGCAAACTGTTCACATATATTAACAGATCCTGTCCTACCAACAAATGATCCCATTCGACCTGCCAGGAAACGGACTTTGGAATATTAGGACAAGGTGATTCTGTGATTCGGACCTGGCCCATTTGTTCTTAACGCCAGGCTACCTACCCATGGGCCTGGCATAGGAAGCCAACTATTTAAGTAGATTAAATGTGTCTGCAGTGCCACAGAATGGTAGACTGCTATGTAATGCCATAACCCAGTGGTCCCCAACCTTTTTGGCATCAGGGACTGGTTTCATGGAAGGCAATTTCCATGGATGTTGGTTGGGGGAAAAATCATCAGGCATTAGATTCTCATAAGGAGCGTGCAACCTAGATCCCTCACATGTGCAGTTCACAATAGGGTTTACACTCCTATGAGAATCTAATGCCACTGCTGATCTGACAGGAAGCGGAGCTCCACTCCCCCACTGCTCATCTCTTGCCGGGCAGCCTGGCCCCTAACAAGTCAGGGACCAGTACCAGTCCGCAGCCTGGGGGTTGGGGGACCCATGCCGTAACCTCAATCTTTCCAATGAGTTACCGATTTCTTTGCTCAGTATTGTTTCCTGAGTATTCCTACCATTTGTCCTTGGTCTTGTATCCATGGACCTTGAGGTTTCACATGGAATAGCATGGAATTTTGCACATAGTAACCCCATTTATTACTTTCTTTATTCATTTACTCATTTCTTCATTCATTAATTAAACAAAAGCAGATTGCATACCCAGAATGTGCCAGATACCATGCAGGGCATGGGTGATCACTGCAAATGAAAGGGAAGCTATTGGATGAGGTTCTGCATAGCACTTGTATTTTAAACATTACTTGTGACCTCCTTTGAAAGAGTGATTCATAAGAAAGCCTGAAACTTTTCTTGGACTATTTAGTGCCTTCTATGCAATGTGAGAAAACATGAGGGTTTGAACCGAGTGGGAAATAAAAATGCCTGGGGGTCCCATAAGCCCAGATAGAATATTTTGCTTAATGGACTCTGAGTTTCAAGCCCCTGCAATCAAGGAGACAGTTTTGATGAGCTAATGTGAAATGCATCTCTCTGCATTATCTTCCTCTCTATAAATAATTCCCCAGTGTGTTCTTATGACAGATGAATTCCATACTTTTCACACGGCTCTTTATTTTTGTTTCAGCATCTTTCAGTGCTCAACAAAGGCTCTGAGTTTGCCTTGACTTCCATCTGAGGTTTATGTGATCTGACAAGTTTTATATTGGGAGGCATTTTGCATAAAACAAATAGGCATTAGATGGAATTCCCAGGGATGCAAGCTAATAAGAATGCTTTTCTATTCACTGTCAATATGTTGGCTGGACACTTGGCTCAAAACTCCACGTGACTATCCCTTGCTTGGTGGATACTGACTTTGCCTGCTGATAAGTGGACTTGCTTTGGGCCTGGGTTACACCTTCTGTCCATGAATGCTAAGCCATGCCCGCTGGGTATGGACCTCCACTGTAGCTCCCTGGAATGCTCATCTGATCACTCAATGGGACAGTAACCCAATATGACATCCCCCAAGTTCCATAACATGGGTGATTACAAGCTCTCCCTGTGGTCAGGGAGAGTCTCTAGGAACATGTTGAGGGGCTCAGATGAGAACTTCTGGGGAGTGGCTGCCCTGCCAGGCAGATCCCACTTCAGAATCAGAGACTTTCAGATTGCAGAGCTAATACCCTTTGCTCCAACTGTGGGAACCTACACATATTCCTGATTATATTACTCATTCTTTTCACATATCTTATTGAGCCCCTACTGTGTGCCAGACTACAAATACTATGGTGAACAAAATGAGTGTGGTCCCTGACCTCTAAGAGTGCACACTCTAGTTGAGGAGACCAGCAAAGAACTAAAAAGGAAAATGAAAGAGTTCATTGCAGACTGATCCATGCCAAGAAAAAAGAAATCAGTAATATATGGAAACAGGTGGGCAAGTCAAGGAAGGTGCCTTCCCTGAGAGGGTGAGCAGAGCTGGCCTTTAGAAGAGCAGGGAATAGCATTCCCTTTGGAGGGATCACTAATTATAAAGGCTCCAAGTGGAGAGTCAAGGAACAAATGGAATCCCTGTGTGGCTGGAGGGAAGTAACCCAGGGCAGTGGGCTGTGATAACATAGAGGTTGATCAGCAGGATCTGAGTTTGGATTTTGCCCTGAGCACTGAGCCCTTATCTGAATGGATGAGTCCTCAGGCTCATGGGAGCACTATCTCCACCTGCTCATCTCTTTCTCCTAAAAAATGAGTAAGTTGTATCTGGATTTTTTTTTAAACTTACCCAAAAGGGGGACAAGGACAGAACAAGTTGCTTATGAATTAGGAAAAATGGGTTTCATTATGAAAAAACAAACTCTAGACACTAAACTGAGTTTTAAGACCTGATCTTAAAAGAGGTGAAAAGAAACTGACACAGCACAGGAGGTGGGAACAACAGCAGGAATAGCATATGCAAAGGCCCAGAGGTATGAGACTTGTGTGCTCCATCCAGAGAACCACTGCAAGACATTCAGAATGGCTGGAAATCCAGGGGATGTGGGCTGAAGAAGGGGGAGGGCAGGAGCTGGGACAATGTAGGCTTGGCCACCCACGGACTTTGGATTTCATTTGCCCATGACCCTGCAGGTTTTAAGGAATGGGCACCATGGCATGTGTAAGGAGGCCATCCACAACATGAGGGTAGATTGGGGAGGGGGCATGGAGGGTGCCTTCTGGCTCTAGGAGCAGAGGAGGAATCACAAAGTCTTCTCACTGTAAACATAAACTGAATCAGTAGTGCTGATAACCCTAATGATAGGTTTTTTCACACCTTCCCAACTCACTGAGCCCTGCCCTTGATGAGAACCTGGGCTGTGCCTTCCCTGGGTTTTGTTTGTTTTTTTGTTTGTTTGTTTTGAGTTGGAATCTTACTCTGTCTCCCAGGCTGGAGTGCAGTGGGTATGCTGCTCACAGCCACCACAGCCTCAACCTGCCGGCTCAGGCAATTCTTCCACCTCAGCCTTCCAAGTAGCTGGAACAACAGGCACATGCCACCATACTCGGCTAATTTTTGTGATTTATTTTAGAGACGAGGTATCACCAAGTTGCCCAGGCTCGTCTCGATCCCCCAGGCTCAG
Organism: Carlito syrichta; assembly: GCF_000164805.1. Taxonomy (NCBI): domain Eukaryota; kingdom Metazoa; phylum Chordata; class Mammalia; order Primates; family Tarsiidae; genus Carlito; species Carlito syrichta. Next base: position 1,190 of record NW_006947096.1, on the reverse strand, counting down.
ACAGTTCTCTCGCTTCAATCTCCCACCATGCTGTGATTATAGGCTGAGCCACTGTGCACAGCCTCATGGGGTTTTTAACCTAACCTGCTACCAATGCAGCAACCATTCCCAGTGAAAGGTCAAAGGTCTCTCTGGAGGCCTCAGCACATCAGAACTGCCTTTGGTGGGGGTGGGCTCTCAACCTTAACTAACCCCCTCTGGGCACTCATAGTAGTTGTGACCTCATATGCTCAATTTCAAGACGTTGGATTCCTGCTCACTCATTTCTCTTTAGTGTTCTTCAACTGAACCAGTGCTCAGTTGAACAAGTACTATTTGGGATTCAATTGAGGACCTATTAGATAAGGTACATTGTTGAGTGCTGAAGAGTAAGATGCAGGCTCTTCAGGAACCTACAGCTTTATAGGGATCAAGACAGGAAAAGGAGGCAGTTCCACCCTCAAGGACATACTGTGTTGGCGAAGGGAGAGGGAGGAGAACAGGGAGGATATGTGAGGTAGGTAACTTGTTCAGGCTTGCCCAGAATGCTGTGGGGACCCACTGCATTCTGGGGCCCAGGCCATTCATTGCTTGATTCAGACTCCTTGGAGTGTCTCCTGTTCTCTGAAAGGCATGAAGTAGCATTTAACTTTATTGAAAATCTTGCATTTTCACTAAAGGAAGACCTGGAGAACAGCTCTGAGAAGCCTCGGGTAACTGACACCTGTGTGTGTGTGTGCCTGGGCCTCTCAGATGGAGTCCTGTTCACCATTCAGCTAACTGGATGTACCTGTGGCCAACTGCCTCTTGTTTTTTTTGTGTGTTTTTTTTTTTGAGTCTCACTCTGTTGCCCAGGCTGGAGTGCAGTGGCACGCTCATGGCCACCACAGCCTTGACCTGCTGGGCTCAGGCGATCCTTCCACCTCAGACTTCCAAGTAGCTGGAACTACAGGCACGTGCCACCACGTCCAGCTAATTTTTTGATTTATTGTGGAGATGATGTCTTGCCAATTTGCCCAGACTGGTCTCAAATCCCCAGACTTAGGCAATCCTCTTGCCTCCACCTCCCAAAATACTGGGATTACAGGCATGAGCCACTGTGCCCAGTTGTGTTTCACTTTCAACAACATCTCATGCTTCTGTGAGCTCATTGCCCTGCATGGGGTATCTCAGATGAATCAAAATTATAATGTGAATTTAAACATGATGCT
>NW_006947095.1:0-1134 GCF_000164805.1 Carlito syrichta | reverse complement strand
CCACATACATGATGCCTTGTCTTTGAGGTCCTATCTGGTTTCTTTACAGAGGAGAAAGAGTGTAAAACTCCTTGCTGGGTGTCACAAGGACTGGGTCTCCATCATCTGGCTATCTCTGGGCACAGTAGAGTGTAGGACAGCCCTTCTATGCCCACCTGAAGTTAGTTATGGCCACTTGACTTAATCGTGGCCAGTGGTCTGTAATAGAAGTGACATGTACCCCTTCATATTTTTTTTCCCTTCAATCTCAGGTACTGGCTAAAGTACAGATATTTTTGAACTATACACTAGGGCCTGAAGCAGAGCCCCTCCTAACTCATGATGGGCATGTCATGAGTAAGAAAAATCCTGTGTGAGACTTAAACCATGAGATTTGGGGACTATTTGTTACTGCAGCCTAACATATCATCCTAACTGACACACTTGGGATGTATTATGAGTACCATTTTATTCAAGGCTTTTAGATGTATTTAGATGTATTTAGAGATATATATATATATATATATATATATATATATATATATATATATTTATTTATTTATTTAGTATTTCAGTATGGTCTCACTCAGACCTCATTCTACAAAAACTTTTGGAGGGTATTGCTTTTACTTTGGGATACCCAGGAACCCAGATCTTATTAATGATGTTGCTTTTATAGTGAAAAGGTGGAACTCCAAGGAGATAACAGAAACTCCTATGAGAATGTTCATCTGAGCACCCAGAGGGCAGGAACAATGCTCTTCCCTTCTCTTATGACTTTCCCCTGTTGAAATAATTTGCCATGGCTCATGAACATCCCCAAACATTCCTGCTGGATATGCTGAGAATTCAAGGCCCCAGCCACTCTTCACCTGGGCTATTTCTCAGAGTTGTGTTTGCTGTGAACAGCCTTGGGAGATACAGTAACATCTCCCACCAAGCAAAGAAGTGGATTCTTACCCTTACTGAAAAAGTCGCAAATCTCCCAAGCTCAGTGTTGCTCTCCTATAATACAAACCACTAAGAGGCCTACAAATCATGGGCCCTTTGCCTTGACTTTGTGAGACTTGGGTATCATGGGAGAAACCAAGAAATCCTATGACACTGTGGTTACTGCTTCTGCTGCAAGTAATAAACTCTTTTGTCTCTGACCCA
>NW_006947094.1:0-919 GCF_000164805.1 Carlito syrichta | reverse complement strand
AGAGCCAGAGAAAGGTTCTGCCCCAAAGATAATAGTGATAAATTGTGTATGCTTCCAGTGTGTGTGAAGGCAGGTGGCTATAAAACAAGATAAGTTTAATAATCTAGATAACAGCATGGAATCTGGGAGAAATGATAAAAAGTAAATAATATTTTTAAGGGAAAGAAGTACTGATTTTTAGACTTTGAGTTTCATATGCATTCCAAAATTTTAAGTATAATTAAAGTTCATAGAAATAAAGTAATAGAAAATATAGAAAATAAAGAAGAAACCAATTAAATTTGAGTAAAATAATAGAATTCTGGCAGTGGACAAAAGGAGCACAGAAAAAGACAGTTAATGCAAAGCATAGTTTGAGATGATAGAAATAAATTAAAGTATACTAGTAAGCATAGCAAATATAAATAAAACAAACTCAGTAGTTAAAATACAGAGATAACCAGACTGGACAAAACAAAATCATCTATATGTTATTTTCCTAAAATATAAGAACATGGAAAGTTTGAAAGAAAAAATGGGGTAAATGATATCAAGCAAATGTTCATCCAGGTAAAGATAAGAGACTATGTTATTATTAGACAAAATAGACTTTAAAAACTAAAACTACTATTGTAAATAAAGAGAAACATTGACTAGAATTATATAATTCTCAACATAAGGTACGTATTTAAAAAGCTTAGTTCTCACAGGAATGCAAAGAGTATAACATTAAACTCTCCATTATGTCATTACACCAATAATTAGGAAAAACAAAATTAACACTCATGATCTAAATTAACTAGGAATAGAAGAAAGCTTATTTAGTAAGACAAATGCTGTTCAGTAAAAACTTTAAGTAAATTGTACTTAAAGTTTTATAAAATCATTGTTTTAAAATAATTGAAAGACTGAAAAACTCACTCTTATTCAACATATTCAA
>NW_006947093.1:4403-8088 GCF_000164805.1 Carlito syrichta | reverse complement strand
GCATAGCCCAGCATTCCTTATCTTGGAAGAACATTTGCATGCAGGGTGAGATACAGGTCCCCCTTCGGGAGGGGGCTGTAGTTCAGGTGCTCACACCTGGCAGAGGTTGCTAAAGTGGAAGCCAGGGTCCCTTGCCTCTCCAAACAGGAGCTCACCCTCTGCCTCTAGGACCCAAGATTTGGGCGTTGGTCCAGAGAATGAAGAACTCAAGGGCCCTCCCTCGCCCATCCTCAGCCCACGTTTGTAGGGCCTTATCACCGCCAGCAAGCGCAGAGTCCTGAGGAGATCATATCAGACATAGGCAGGCAGGTGGATGGCCCAGATAAGGCCTGTCCACCAGCAAGGACTGAATGTTCCAGGCCCAGAGGCTGCAGGGATGACTCAGTCACTGCCCAGACTGCCAGGCGGCCCCTACATGGGTCTCATGCTATTAGTTCCTCGCTTTTGAGGGTGTTGACTTCCTCCCTCAACCTTAGACCATGTCTGTGGACACCGATCTTTGACCCTGGTCATGGTAAGGGCGGCATAGAGCCATCCATACTGTCCAGGCCAGTGCCCATATGGCCAACTTGTCTGTGGACTTTGACATTTCAATGTCTGGTCCCAGCCTGAGCCTCCCCCTAAGAGTCTAACCACCGCCCAGTCATAGGCTATCCATGCAACAGGAGTTCTGAAGTACAGTGTAAAATTTGGGTTCGGCTCGGTGGCTCAGCACTTTGGGAGACTGAGGTGAGTGGATTGCCTGAACCCGCAGGTTTGAGACCAGCCCGGGGAATTTGGCGATACCTCATCTCTACAATAAACAAAAAATTAGCTGGGCATGGTAGCTCACGCCTGTAGTTCTAGCTACTTGGAAGGCTGAGGTAGAAGGATTGCCAAAGCCTGGCAAGTCAACACTGGGGTGGCCATGAGTGTGTCACTGCACTCCTAGCCTAGGTGACAGAGTGAGACTCCAACTCAAAGCAAAAAAAATTGGGGTTCAGTCTAAGTAGACTGTGCAATCCTGAAAAGAACATTTGGGGTCCTGGGAGGGGGCATAGGCATCATGACACACTCAGGTCTAGTCTTCTGGCTCTGAGAGGAAAGAGGAAGGCAGATAGTCAAGACCCAGGACAAATGGACTGAGAGAAGGTTGAGCTGCCAAGTAGTCAGCATTCTCGTCCATAAGCACAAGATAAAGGGCCCCCCTGGGGTTTTGGGGGCCCAGATTACTGCACCACCAACATTCCTTCCAGGATAGCTTGGAGATGCCAACCTATTCAATGGGCACTGGCCATGGCAAGCCTGGCTTGGCTTCTGGGACCAGGCTTTTCCATCAGGTGACCCCATGTGGTTACTCTGAGTCCCCATGTCCTCCTGGTCACTGGATTTGCTAGCCTCATGCCTCTCCTGGCTCCCTGCCTATAGCACTGTACACCTGCAACCACACCCCTTGGTGCCCTTGATCCCACCCACTGCCACTCCTTCTCTGCCTCCTGGGTTACAGTACTCCTCACTTCTCCCATTCAGTGAGGGTAGTTCCCAGGGTGCGGATCCTGACTCTCTTCTCTCTCTTACCCATAACTCAGCTAGTGCTTGGACTGGGGACATAGCACAATTTCTATGAGACAAGGTACTGTATACCAGAGATGGCCCCCACAGGGCTCTGATACTCCCCCATTCCCCAAGCCCTTCCAAATGAGCACCACTCTCTACCATCTCCCCAGTGGTCTTAGGCACCATCTATCTGCTAGCAGTCCCAGAACTCCTCATCTGAGCCCAACGTTATCTATCCATTGACTTACAGGACTTCCCCACTGGATGCCTTACAGGTGATTTATGGTCGGTCAGTCTAAAATAAAACTCTCCCTTTTGTTCTCTGTCTTGTAAATGGTGCCAGCATGCTGCCCACTGCCAGAACCACAAACCTTGGTGGGAATTCGCCCCTTCTGCATAGCTCACTGCCCATCCAATTGGAATCTGCCAAGTCCATGCCCCACCTACATTAGAAAACTCTTCCATCCCTCCCTTCCCACCTCAGGAAACTGCTCAAGCCAGGGCACCAGAACCTATTGTCAGTAACAGTATCCTCCCCACTAGTGACCAGGCCTCTATTCTCACTCACTCTCCAGCTACCAATACAACCAAGCCATTCCCTTGCTGTAAAATTCTTACCGGCTCCCTGTTTCCCATTGCTTACCATTTAATTTCCTCAGCCTAACTCTGCAGTTTATCAGTCTACGTTTTCTCATTCCTGTCCTAACTCTTCACTCCAGCCTCCCCTGATCCGAGCATGTGGAGGGTTCCTTCACCAACTCCATCCTATCTGGGTTCATTTTCAAGTCTGCTCCAACTAGGGCAAGACAATACTTCCACCTGAGGGTGCTTACTACCCAGTCACAATGTCCAGGTCCTGACGAGCCAGCTCTATCCACCCTCCTACAGGAGCCAACTGCTGGGCCCCACCCTGAGTTCCCCTGCACCTGTAGGCTGAGCCCTACCTCCAGCTGGTTCTCACCTCAGCCTGGGCTCTTCTCTGGCTGACCTAGGCCTCCTTGGCCCACCAGGCTGGGAGTTCCCTGAGGGTTGAGCCTATGTCTCCTACCCCAGTCTTTACTGTAGGCCAGGCAAGTTAAGAGCAGGAATCCAGGGAAGCAAGTGCAGGGCAGTCCGTCTCTTAGTGTCTGGAAGGACCACTTCACGCCGTTGTCCCTCACCTGGCCTGAACAATGACTTTTATGTTTTTCAGGAAAAAAAACAAACAAAAACAAAACTCTGAGACCCCAGTGGTCCTGGGGGAGTTTTGTGCAGGGGAGGGATTTAGAAGCCTACAACTTGCTGGCCAGAGGCCTGGGCCAGGTCTCCTGATCCTGGCATTTCCACCTCCCCAGGAATCTACCTGAAAGGCAATTGCTCTCTCAGGCCTTGCGAGCTGGCATCCTTTGATTCAGAAACTGTTCTCTTCCTTCCTATCCTCTGCGCTGCTCACCAACTCCCCTTCTCCTGAGCAGTAGGCTGAAAGCTCTAGACCACTTTAGTCAAATTTCTCCTCATATAGAAAGATGATTCTATATGAGCATCTTAGACTTTGTACCTACTGTTCAGAATCAGTAAGGAGCAATAAGTGGGACAAATAATGACAGTTTTCGGACAGGGACTGAGCCTGTCACCTGCCCCCCCCACCATTCCCACCCCTGGACACCTCCTAATTTCCCTCTCCAGAGTTCAAAGTGAAAGGACCTTCCCTTAGCACAGACAGTCCTGGCTTTCCCAGTTGGTGAGATCTCTCATGTGGCCCTGAGCAAACCATCTATCCTCTCTCTGCCTCAGTTTCCTCATCTGTACAATCAGCATTAATACCTTTCTCAAAGGGTGAGAAATATTTTTTAAAGACAAGGAGGAGGCCAGTAATTGGAAACAGTTGCTGTTATCATCCATTATCAGCATGGATTCTTTCATCATCCTTGGCAGACTTAGCCAGGCTTGTTCTCTCCCTTCCATTGGAAAGAAGATAGGTGTGCCGGAGTTCATTGTTGCCTGTTGTCTCAGCATCCCTTCAGAGAATCCCAAGTAACAAAGCATATAGTTATGTAGACCCTACGATGCCCCAGGTTCGGGATCTACTTGAGTTATCTCACTCACACTTAACAACACCACCTTGAGATGGTTATTTTATTATCCCCAGTTTATAGATGGGGAAACTGAG
>NW_006947093.1:0-3683 GCF_000164805.1 Carlito syrichta | reverse complement strand
CCCAGCTGTAGAACTTTCAGGCCAAGGCAACCTGCCCCCACAGTGGGCAAGTTGTATCTTGAGTGTCATAAGACACGACACCTGGCTTTTCTACTGAGAGGAGCCCAGCTGACCAGAACTGGCACACATACCAGCCTCTCCTCCAGGACTTCTGCCCCTTCTCTCTCTCCTTCCTTCTTCCCATCTCCTTCCCTTTGGAGGCATTCATTCATTCACTCGGCATACATTGACTGAATGCCTATGTTGTACCCAGTACTAGAGTTGGGAGTCAGAAGTGAAAGGGACATAGCCCAGGCCCTGGGTGGCAGAGGAAGAGGGCAGACACAGTAGCATTTCTCCACAGTGTGTGAAGGGCTGTGCCAGGGCCTTCAGCAGAGAGTTCTGTGGGAGACTGAAGGATAGATCTGTTCTCTACAAGTCAGGAAGTTTCCTAGTGCATTTCCTGGTTAGCTTGACCTGACTCATCTCATTTGAAAACATTGTGATGGCAACCTACCTATCAGTGTGACTTCCCAGCATTAATGACATGGGTGCTGAGGCTTGAAGGAGGATCAGGAGCTCCCAGGGATGGGCCTAACCTCCTGCTTGATCCCAACCCTGCCCCCACACTCCTGCCCCTAACCAGCTTGGCTGTTCCCAGGGAGGCCAAAAGCACAGATGAGGAAGGGCAGAGGCTGCCAACCCTGCTCTCCTATTGGGGTGGGAAGAGTGCACAGAGTTCTCCCTTCCCAGCTGGGAGACCTCCACCTGTTCTCTCTCCCCTAGCACATTCTCCTCCAGCCAAGACCAGCACCAACTTCCAGCTGGGCCCCTCACCCTGCACCCCTACACTCCACATCTGGGCACCGACTTGGCCCTCTGGGGTCCTCACACTCATACACAGCCAGTTTCCAATCAGCAAGTTCTCATGCTGGGTGACAGGATGGGGTCAGGAGATAGAGGATGACAAGGGGAAAGTCCAAAGACCCACCTGGTGTCAACTACTTCCGTTTCCTCCTATCTCCCCAGCTACTCTATTGGTAGTGCTAGGGAGAAGCCTGGACACTCTGGCCCCGACTCCTGATTCACGAAAAGGTAGAAAGTGGGAGACTACAGGAATAGGAAGGAGCCCTGGCAGGTGGCAGGCACTCTAAATGCTCTGGTGGGGGCATGAACTCAGAGTCCCCTGCAGCTCACCAGTGGCTTTGGTCTCCTGCTTGGGGCGCAGGTGGAAGCCAGGAGAAAGGGTTTCCTCTCTTACCCCCTGCCCCTCAGAGGTCCTGGCACTTCTTGACACAGGAAGAAAACCTTGTGCAAGGTATTTAACCACTTTCTTTAACAGACAAGAAGACTAAGACCGAGAGGCACACGACACACACGACATCTTAAACAAAGGCTCACAGCAGGTTACTCAAGGTACTTGAGTAGATCATGTACCTTGGCACAGTCCAGATGGTGTGGGCCCTGTGACCAGGCGGTGGGCTGTGGGGTGGGCATTGCTGCCCAAGATGGATGCCACCCACTTCCTCAGGGCTCCAAGACAGAGGTGGCCACAGAGGGTACTACAGAGAACAAGCCAGTGATACCCATCTGCCAGGTCCAGAGAATGCACAGCCAGTTCCAGAAAGCCTTTGCCTCCCTCACCAGCCTTTCTCCCATTTCCTTCCTGCCCCTGACACACCCAGGAGGAGTCAGACAAGAGTGTTAATGAATGTCTTATCTGTGGCCTAGGAGGGAGCAGAAAATGCATGGGACCTACCTGAGTTTTCATCTCGGAAAGCAAGCAAAGATTTCTCCCATAATACATTTTGAAGGAGCTGGGAATGCAAAAAGAACAGTGTGTTTTTATAGACCCAAACCCTGCCTGTTCCAGCTCCTGTCTCAATACATGTGGTCTAAAACTGCCATCATTCCCAAGCCTTCCTAGTCCCATCTCACCTTGATGGGACAAGGTGCTCATCATGTGCTCCCAGGAGCATATGCATTCTTGGGCTGTCCTTCTATTTATCTGCCCTGGGTAGCCTCAGCTGCTGCCTTGCAGCTAACTCATTCAGTGCCTTAGGTCAGGCAGATCTTTGTCCCATCTAGGCCCCAGTTTCCCCATCTGTAGCAGGATGAGGCAGAAGAGACCATTTCTAAAGAATTGGCCTATTTTAACTGTTCAAGGCAATAGCATGGGTCCCCTCATCTGTGATTTTAAGAAGTTCTGAGTCTAGGCAGGCATAAGAAACTGTTTAAAAAAGATAAAAATCAGGATTTCTCTGACTTCTTCTGAGCAGTTGGACAAACTAGCAGCCCTGACCCAGCACATGACAACAGTCAATTGGAACAACGCCTATTATCCAGAACAAAAGCTCCCCCCCTGAACCGCACTCTTCACCACTCCCCATTGCTCCCCATCCCTAAAGCCAGTTACCATATCTCACTGGATGTGAGCTGTTGTTTTAGTAGAAAAATGATTCTCCATCACTGTATCACTAACAAAGGTGGGAAAATTGAACTGAAAGATAAAAAGACACGTGTGTCTTAGGAAAGAAAGATGAACAAAGAGAGACTATTTCCTTGGAAAGAAACATGCTTCAGCATGTTTAACCACCACATGCCTGGTCCTGGGCTCTAATTGGACTTCCTAGCCTGCGGCTTCTAGTAGTTGAATTTGTGTTGTCAAGTCACTCAGAGAACCGCCTGGCCCTGCCCTACTTGCTGTTCCCTGCCCCGCCCCCAACAGAACTGAGGGGTCTGCATAGGTCCCAGTCCTCTGATGTGCTCTGGGGAGCTCTCTCCTCCCCTTTCTGCACCCACTCCAAGCCAGGCTTCTTTGGAACCAGAACCTTAAGTGGCAGCAGGGGTAGCCTGTGCCTCACCCTGAAAGGAAGAATTCACAGTGCAGAAACCAGCTTAAAGCCAGGCCAGGTAGGGAGTAGTGGGGCACTAAGGCATCTTCCTGGGGGAGGCTTTCTTGTGATCCTCACTCTTTATCCTCTGCTGATCCCCACTTGGATAACTCACTGACAGTGGAATAAATTCAGTCCCCTCAGGCCCTCTCCCTCCTTCCCTCTGCTGGAGTTGCCATGACAACCAGGGTTCACCCTTGATGCCAAAATCACAGCAACAACAAAAACTCCACCCTTGGTTAGGATGAAAGGGGGGCATTGGCCCTTCCTCCACAACCCCCCAAAGAATGGTAACACTGGGAAATGTGCAGCAGGCCAGAGGCAAGGAATGGGTAGGGCAGGGCTGTTCTGAAGGGACTTCCCCATATTTCTTCCGGGCATCCTCACCTACAGCCTAAAGCTGGCCCAGGGTTCTCTACAGTATCCATCTGTCTCTATTTGGGGGCAGCAGGCAGAGGACTGGGGAGAGGAGGTGGTGCAGGGCCCCTAAGGACCAGTTGTAACCCTGGAATATAGTCTCAGAAAGAGCCCAACTGACTGGATCTGCCAGGCCTGGGTCGTGTGACCTTAGAGAAGGCATTTCCCTCTCCGGTGCCCTGATTCCTCTCACTTCATTCCCTACACCCTCTCCCCCATCACTAAAAGCTATCCTCACGAGTTGGGGTCTCAGTCACACCAAGGTCTAAGGGGCTGATAAGGTTTCCAGTGGCCTGAGGAAAGAGCCTGTGATGGCGGCATTTCAGGTCTTGAAGAATCAGGCTTGGCACAGAAAGCATTTTCCTCTCATGTGAGATCCCACAGGATAAGGAA
>NW_006947091.1:0-716 GCF_000164805.1 Carlito syrichta | reverse complement strand
GCTCAACCCTCAGGGAACTCCCAGCCTGGTGGGCCAAGGAGGCTTAGGTCAGCCAGAGAAGAGCCCAGGCTGAGGTGAGAACCAGTTGGAGGTAGGGCTCAGCCTACAGGTGCAGGGGAGCTCAGGGTGGGGCCCAGCAGTTGGCTCCTCTAGGAGGGTGGATAGAGCTGGCTCGTCAAGACCTGGACATTGTGACTGGGCAGTAAGCACTCTCAGGTGGAAGTATTGTCTTGCCCTAGTTGGAGCAGACTTGGAAATGAACCCAGATAGGATGGAGTTGGTGAAGGAACCCTCCACATGCTCGGATCAGGGGAGGCTGGAGTGGAGAGTTAGGACAGGAATGAGAAAACATAGACTGATAAACTGCAGAGTTAGGCTGAGGAAATTAAATGGTAAGCAATGGGAAACAGGGAGCCGGTAAGAATTTTACAGCAAGGAAATGGCTTGTCTGTATTGGTAGCTGGAGAGTGAGTGAGAATAGAGGCCTGGTCACTAGTGGGGAGGATACTGTTACTGACAATAGGTTCTGGTGCCCTGGTTTGAACAGTTTCCTGAGGTGGGAAGGGAGGAATGGAAGAGTTTTCTAATGTAGGTGGGGCATGGGCTTGGCAGATTCCAATTGGATGGGCAGTGAGCTATGCAGAAGGGGCAAATTCCCACCAAGGTTTGTGGTTCTGGCAGTGGGCGGCATGCTGGTACCATTTATAAGACAGAGA
>NW_006947089.1:0-790 GCF_000164805.1 Carlito syrichta | reverse complement strand
GAGTAGCTTTGGTGATTGAGCTGGGAGCTTCCTTTTGTTGAGCCTTCCTGTAGCTGGTTTCATTTTTCTTTCTGGGGGTCTTGCTCAGCACCAGCTTGAGCTTGGAGAGGTCATGGGGGAGGCAAGGGGGGTTGTGGTTAGGTAGAGCCAGGGCATGAAGTATCTGGAGGTGCGGCTGCTCTGCCCTGTGGGGGTGTACCAGGATCAATGGTTGGCATGCATGTGAAGAGCTTGCATAGTCTCCATGCCTCTTGGACCAGGCACCTGCGACTTAGCAGTGCCCTGATATGGCCTACTCAATCTCTCTGACAGCAATTTAATAGTAATGATAATTTTAAAATAACTGTAGCCACTGTATGCGGTGTCTGGCCTATTTAGCAATGACTGTGTGATAGATGCTTTGCTCCCCTGTTTTGTTGTTGCTATTTTGAAGGATGTTGCAGTGAATATCCTTGCACATGCTTATTTTTGTCCTAGTGCAAATATTTCTCAGACATGAAATTCCTGGAGTGAAGGGTATATGCTTTAATGATCAACTTTGGAAGCAGGGTAAACTGCTCCCAGAAGTGTGCCACGCTCTTGAAGCCTTCTCCCTCTACTCCCTGTGACCTGTGGACCTGCCCCCTCGAGGTTCCTGAAGCTTGGAGACCTGAGCACACTTCAGCTGTCACTATGTTTCTGTGTCCAAGTCAAGGCTTTATCCTGAAGACAAAGTGGGGTGAGGTAGGGTGAAAAGAGGGTGTGTTTGTTAGGGTAACTGTAACCAAGAGGTCCTTTAAGATTAATCAAT
>NW_006947088.1:0-669 GCF_000164805.1 Carlito syrichta | reverse complement strand
TCCAGATAGGTGGACTTCATTCATTCAGGTAGTGATTCAATAATTTAACAAGTGCTTTATTTATGATGAATGAATTATAGGATCAAGTATAACCCATATAATTATATAAAAAATACATTTATATAGTATATAGAATCTATGTATAACTAAAAATTAACTATGACACTAAGTTAACAAATTCAACTTAACATTGTTAGCATTTCAACTTAGCATTGTCAAGTTAACTTAACATTAACTTTAACAAAGTCACGCCTACTTTCTGCCAGGCATGGGGCTGGGCTCTGGAGACAGGGTGGGCGGGTGCCCGTGACTTGGGCAGGTCGGCCATGAGCCTGCTTTCACGGAGCTTACAGACCAATGGGAAGACAGAGCAGGAACAGATGAGGACATTGCAGCAAGAAGAGCAATCCCAGTGAGGGGGGAGGTGCAGAGTCATGGAGGCTTCCTGGGGGAGTGACATTTAAGCTGACACCTGATGAAGAAAGATCAGGGAGAGGAGAGAGGCAAGGAGAAGACAGAAGACCGGGAAGGAGCAGGGAGAAAAGATAGGCATGACTCAGGTCTCGAGGGGAGCAGGACTGAAACACACTGTCTGGAGTATAAGCCCTCAGGGTAAGAGCAAGGGTGTGCTGGAAGGGCCTGAGGGCGAGTCTCCTCGACCAGGGACAG
>NW_006947087.1:0-745 GCF_000164805.1 Carlito syrichta | reverse complement strand
CCTTCCCCCAGGAAAGACCCTGCAGGTGCCAGGTGCACCCAGCGGGAGACCCAGATTCCCAGGCAGCCACAGGCCCCGCAGTCCAGCCCTGCCAGCTCCTCCAGGCAGTCCAACTCCCTCGTGTGCAGCTGGGCCTTGCTTATTGCTCCCAGGGTTCTGCTTCTCCAACAGCACGCCCCACCCTCCCTGAGGATGCACCCATTCTGTGTGGCAGGTCAGAGGCCCTCATGGGATCCCATTCTGGTGTCCCTGCCTCTGCACTCTTCTACCAGTAGACACTGCCTGCATCCTTGTCTCCTCCTCCCACTGTCAGCTATCTGGGGTGGGACCTGTCTTCTGCCTCTGCATGGGCATAGGCCATGACCAAGCCCCATCCCCTAAGTGGAGCATCTTGTAGAAGAATGCATTCACACACACCTTGACTCTCTCACACACACACACCATAGCCTTTCTGAAACTGCAAGGCAGAGCCCACGCACAGACCTTCGTTCTGCCTTCACAGTGACCTCCATGCACCCAGTCACAGGGAGCTCCTGAGGCATTTATGCCGCCATCCCTTACAGCTCACCTTCAGTCCACCAGTCCTGATGGCTTTATTTCTTACATTTTCAGTCTGCCTTTATCTCGTCTTTGCAGGCTGAGGTGGGAGGGAGAATTTTCTTGATCCCAACACCAGCTTTGGGTGGGCATTTAATGAGCTCCTCACCTCCCTGGGCCTCATCTTCTCAGCTCATGACACAGAGGT
>NW_006947086.1:0-483 GCF_000164805.1 Carlito syrichta | reverse complement strand
TGTTCATGGTCACACAGAAAATCAGAGTTTGAGTGGGGCCTGAGACCAAACCTCCTGCCTTCTAGCCTGAGGTCCTCTACTGCTCGATGTGTATTTCTCAGAGCTCCTGCCTCTGGCCTGAGCTCACCTGGAAGATGTCATGACCCCTGACCCTGCTAAACATTCATCTACTCCTCCAACAGCCCTGGGGCCACCAAACTGAGAGCTGCAGGCCTGTGGGGGTTGGCTGGAGGTGTGGGAGCCAGGACAATGCTGGTTCTCACTGGAGCCTTCACATGTCTCCGTCAGTGCTCCCCAATGCCCTGGCTCCTCCTCTCTTATTTGAGGATGGATGTTCACCTTGAGCTGCTCTGGGAAGCACCAAAACCCACCCTTCTGGGAAAGACTCTTCCAAGCCTCAAAAAAACTAATCTTCAGGTGAGAGGGGGGGCTAGAGGAGCTGTCATGAAATTCAAGGTCATATTGCTTCCAACACAATATAGA
>NW_006947085.1:0-768 GCF_000164805.1 Carlito syrichta | reverse complement strand
CAGTTAGTCATCACAAAAGGTCTTTTCTGTATCAAAAAGCTGTGATTCTGTGGGGCTCATTGGTGACTTGCAGATCCCATGACACTTTGTTGACTACACAGTGGATGATGTCCCTTGGTCACCCTTGGTGCAGGAACACTTGATTCTTATGCAACATCTCAGGTCCCCAGTCACCAGGTAATATGAGAGATTCAGGAGAGAAATGATTGGCCCTATAGAAATGAACACACTGACCGAGTCCCTTTGATCTGTAACCTCCTGACAATGGCAAGGTCCCAGCCCCTGCCCTGCGCCTATTCCCTGCTTCCTGTCTCCTTCCTTCCAGAGCATCCCAGTCTCCAATTACTCAGAGCTACAGGAGTCCTGCCAGAGAAGAAATTAGAGCTACACATCAACTATTCTATATTTACCACCTGACGGCTGAGGTGGATCTGTCTTCTGCACAATTAAATGAAGAGTTTTAATATCGTCAGGCAAAAGACTCTAGCAACAATGGAGAATTAGGTTAGAGCCAGCAACTGGATTAGTGCCCAACTGCACTGGACTCAGACATAGGAGGGTCATACTTCTCCCCATGACAGGCCCTTCCTTGGCAGTGGGCAGAGAGGGTCTGGGAAGGTAAGACCTGACTGGGTTTCTGAAACTGGTCCGATCCCCATCCCTGAGGACCCAAAACAGGAAGGTGTAATCTTTCCCAGAATCTTCTGCAGAAAAGAAAGACTTTGGCCAGGTATAATGGCTGAGTGAACATGGGGGTCTTGATGGCTG
>NW_006947084.1:0-661 GCF_000164805.1 Carlito syrichta | reverse complement strand
GTATTGCCTTTGAGAAACATAAACCCAAGCATAAGGGAACAGTGAGATAATTTTGGGGATTGTCCTTCCTCATGCTTGGGAAAAACGCCTGGTGGATGGAGGACGCCCCTCATCCACTTGGATTTGTGTTCACATGAAAGTCTTGTGATTTGAGTAGGATTGTCATTCCTCATGCTTATAGAAACACCTGGTGGGTGGGGGTATGCATTTCATCCACCTGACCTTGTGCTCATGTGAAAGTCTTGTGACTTAATATGTGAAAATTTGTGATAAAAGACTCATGGTTGATCCCAATAAATGGCTTTGGCTCATTTCACTGAACAGTTGTCCATTTTCTTTCTCTTTCTTCCTCTTTATGTCTATCCCGCCATCTATCTGTCTTTTCATATCTACCTACTACAGAATCGGTTTCTGCACTAAACAGATTCCAGTCTCTTTCTATCTACCCGTTTCCCTTTCTTTCTCTTCATTTCTCCAGTATAATCGCAGATGCTGCCCCACCACCCAGGAACCCTCTAAATATCTACAGGACCTGGTCCCCATATTTTTACAGTTATCAACACAGCCTGGTATTGGTACAAGAATAGATACATAGGCCAATGGGTCAGGATAGGGCAGGAAATCCTCAAATTCTCAACCCACTCATCTTTTAAAAAACCTC
>NW_006947083.1:0-691 GCF_000164805.1 Carlito syrichta | reverse complement strand
GGGCTCGGTGGCTCAGCCTTTAATCTTGCGCTTTGGGAGCATGAGGTGAGTGGATTGCCTGAGCCCGCGGGTTCGAGACCTGCCTGGGCAACTTGGTGAGACCTCATCTCTACAATAAATAAAAAATCAGCCTGGTGGCGCGCGCCTGTAGTTCCAGCTACTTGGAAGGCTGAGGCAGAATGATCACCGGAGCCCAGCAGGTCGAAGCTGCGGTGGCCGGGAGCGGCCACTGCACTCCAGTCTGGGTGACAGGGTGAGACTCCAACTCAAAAAAAAAAGAATGTAGAAGAAAACCAGACACAGCATTGCCAGTACAGAGAGACCACCCAGAGGTGGAGCACCCACTGTCTTCCTCATGGACACTGAAGGAATAGAGATGCCTTTTTCCTACCTAGAGTCCGTAGGAAGTCAGCAGAGAGGAGAAATTCACAAACATATAACAGATGTCTCAGGCAGCACAATTTACAAATCTCTAGGATGTAGCAGGGTGCTTAAACCTCTTAATCTTGAGGAGAAGGGTTGTGTATTCATGGAATAATTATAGAAATAGCTAATCCTTTTCTATTTCAGACACTGGGGACAGACAATATGTTCTAAGCATGCCATATGTGTCATCTTAATCCTCACAAAAAACCCAATGAAGTAGGTAGCATTAGCACCTCCCTTTCACATATAAGAAAACTGAGGGAAT
>NW_006947082.1:0-1087 GCF_000164805.1 Carlito syrichta | reverse complement strand
GCGGAGGCTGGAGCAGCCTCCTCTGGGAAAGCCAGCCCTGCGCGCTAGGCTAGGCCTGATCCATGCACTTCAGTGCCGTTGCTGTCACCTTCCTTTCACAGAGGATGTTTTTTTAAATAGTTTTCCAGTAACTAAAGCAATACAAATTTTAAAAGTGCATGTGAGTCTTGGGACTTCATTGAAAAAATCATAGAATTTGGGGTATGGAGAGAAACGTGAAAGAGTTGTAATGACCCCAAGTTTTTAGACAAAGCCTTGCTTTTTTATCTAATTGCAAAAAAAAAAAAAAGAGAGTCTATGACCTGTAAGATCTCATTTCAATATGCCCCACCCTTTAGGGCCAAACCAATGTATAACCTCATGTCTTGATTTATGATTTTGCCTGTAATTTCTGCTTTCCTGAAATCTACCCCTGCCTTTAAAACTTCTTGCTTTGTAAGCCACTGAAGAGTTCAGTCCTGAAGCACTATCCGCATGATTCTCCTTGCTTGGCACCGTAAAATAAATGCCTCACTTTTTCTCACTGCAAAAAAAAAGAAAAGAGTTGTAATCAACCCTTTCAGCCATCAAGCTAAGAATAAATGACTTGCCTCAAGTCATCCTTAGACCTGTGATCTTTCTACTGCACCATGTGCCCTTCAGATAGAAACTAGAAGACTTGTTTTAAAATCAGAATCACTGACTCCTTCCCTTGTTTCTCATAATTATAAAACTAACCCTTAAAGCAGCATTTTCTATAAAGTACCAAGCCAGAAAAAAAATTTGTCTATAAAAAATAAATATACCAAATGCCTATAATTTCTTTCCATCTATGACCAAGTCTCAGCCCTTTGCTTCAGATTCATCCATTAACACACACACACATTGAAAATTTGATATAATAATATGGATAATTTATGAGACATAGTAATAACAAAAGCAAATGGCAAATGTTCCCTGTTGTTAGTAATGAGGATGAATATTCAAAATTGTTTGTGCTGAGTAAAAATGAGGACTTGATATCTCAGAAAAGATGTCTGTGATCTGAGGAGGATATAAATAAAATGGCATAAATAAAGTGGCCTTTTTATGTTAGGTTACTTGGGGA
>NW_006947081.1:0-6883 GCF_000164805.1 Carlito syrichta | reverse complement strand
TGAGAGGATGGAGGGAGAGGACACAGAAGGGGGAAGGGAGATTTACATTTTATTTATCATGGCAGGAAGTCAAAAGCTAATGCCCAAAATTGACAATTTTTTTGAAAAAACCCAACAACAAAAAGCACTGGGTAAGCACATATTGAGAAAAATGGAGCTAAATACTAGAGGAAGCAAACACCCAGGAGAATTAAGGGTGACTAGAACCTCAAGGAGAGACTGAACTTGGAAAAGATGGACCAGAGATTGCTGCTTGACATTCCAAACCTTCCTGTAATATTTCACTTTAATTATGTGCTGTTATCATCCTGAATTACCCATGTACAGTTTGTGTGTGTGTGTGTGTGTGTGTGTGTGTGTGTGTGTTCATTCAATCCCTTTGTGTTCATAACCTCACCTGGCACCTAGCAGGATCTCAAATGTGTGTTTATGGGGTCAATGGACAGAGAGGCCTCTGAACTGAAGGTGCTGGGAAAGACTTCCTGGGAGAGAGGGAACATGAACCAGGCCTGGAAGTCTGTGTAGGATAGAGATGAGCAGAAAGACTCCAGTTTTCTGGAGTAGGAGATGGTGGAGCAGAGAGTCCTCAAAGACAGAGCACGTTGCTTTGTTGCATTGGTCAACCATTCTAGGAGCTTCTGAATTCTGAAAGTGAGCCCACAGAGAATGCCCCAAAGGGATGGAGGTGGACAAGGCGAGTGCCACTGATGGGGGCACAAAACTCTTTTTTTCTCTTTTAATTTTTATTTTGAAATTGTGGGGTACAATTCAGGGTTAGGTATACAAATGTTCATTGTGCAGGTACCCTTATTGATGATGTGTGCCCCCTTCCCCAGGCGGATATCGACTACTGTCAATCCCAGCTCCCCATCCCCTGCCTCACTCCCTGCAGTTTCCCGCTACTTTCAATCCCTTTCCTACAGTAATATGGTAGTTGTTCAAGGTCCACCTATGAGTGAGAACATGTGGTACTCAGCTCTTTGTTTTTGTGAGATATCACTCAGTATTATAAACTCTAATTCTATCCAGGTTGCTGTGAAGTTCATGATTTTGTTCTTCTTTATGACTGCAGAATATTCCATTGTATATATGTAACACATTTTTTTAAATCCAGTCCCCTTTTGATGGACAGCACTGTTGGTTCCATGTACTTGCTATTGTGAATAATGTTGTGATAAACATATGTGTGCAGGTATCTTTTTTATAGAGTGACCTGAGTTCTTCCAGGTATATTCCCAGGAGGGGGATTGTGGGGTCATTTGGAAGGTCAATTTTTTGAACTTTTAGGAATTGCCACACTGATTTCCACAGAGGCTGTACTAGTTTACACTCCCACCAACAGTGTATAAGTGTTCCCTTCCCACCACATCCTCTCCAGTATCTGCTATTTTTTGAGTTATTGATGATGGCCATTCTGACTGGAGTAGGTTGTATCTCAGTGTAGTTTTAATTTGCATCTCGTTGATTATTAGTAAGGCTGAACATTTTTTCATGTGTCTCTTGCTGCTCATATCTTCTTTTGAGAAGTGTCTGTTCATATCTTTAGCCCACTTTGTAATGGGGCTGTTTGTTTTTTTTTCTTTTTAACATGTTTGAGTTCCTTGTAGATCCTTGATGTTAGCTTTGTCAGACATGGAATTGGCAGATATTTTTTCCCAGTCTGTGGGCTGTCTCCCTGCTCTCTTGATGGTTTCTTTGGCTTTGCAGAAGCTTGTAAGTTTAATGAGGTCCCACTTGTCTACCTTATTTCTTATGGCCTGGGCACTTCGGATTTTGATCAGGAATTAGTTGCCAGTTCCAACTTCCATAAGAGTGTCTCCTGCATTTTCTAAGGTTCTTACAGTTTGAGGTTTTACATTTAGTTCTGTGATCCATTTAGAGTTAATTTGCACATAGCGCTTAAACTGTTGCAGTCCCTTGTTGAGGGACCATGTGGCCTCTCCCATCCCTTCCTCTCAGCGGCCCTCAGACCTTCATTGACTATTTCCTTCAGAGCAGGAGTATTCAACCCTCTGCATAACAGAATTACCTATGGAGCCTTTCCCAAGTATTCTCATCTTGATCCCCTCCCAGAGAAGCTGATTCCACTGGTCTGGGTAGAGCCTGAGCCTTAGGGCTGGAGTGGAGTGAGGCAAGAGAGACACTGACGCTCAAAGACCTGCAGATGCAGGGTCAGGTGCTGCCCTTATTTAAAACTTTGAGATTCTATTCATCACAAATTTTGTACTTAATTTTGATTTTTAATTATGTGACATTAAGATACTATTTATCTTGATTACTGAGTTTGGGGCACTCATTCAGTGTGTTGAGTGAGGTATTTTCTAGCCCCGGCTCTGGTAAGCATCAGCATTTTGCTGGAAGTCTTGAACTACAGGACACAGTCATTGTTCCAAAGCCTCCTAGGATGGGTAGCAGGGGTTTCCACAGCTCTTGATACCACTGTACAGAGATCCAGGGCAGGCTGCAGGTCAGGGCAGTCCTGAACTTCTGGAGACCTTCCAGAGAAGAACCAGCAGTAGTCTGACTTTGATGGCTTCTTCTGATTCCTGGGGACAATTTTAAGGCAAGGTGCCCTGTGTTCTATTCTGGGAAATGTTTCTATGGAGGGAAAAACGACATCTGCACAATCTTCTCTTTCTGGAAAAGTCATGCAAATAGTCCCCTGACACAAAACACTTCAATTTTCTGAGGGATAAATTAAATGCCTTCTCATTGTTTGAATAGCTAATGCTCATTACAATTTACATTGGTTTGGAGAGAAATTTTTGATCCAGTGGAGCTGAATTTTGTGTGATAGCTAATTATCACTTGCCATAGCAAGATAGTGTGTTGGGGTTTTGGGGGAGGGGGAATGTATCTAAATGGATTTTTATGTGACCTCATGAGGCAGATATCACTGTCATTCTCATTTTACAAATGAGGAAACTGAAGCCCATAGAGGCCGGGCAACTTGCTGGAGGTCACACAGCTGACAAAGGACAGAGCTGGAATTGGCACTCTGTCATTCTGACTACAGGAATAGAAAAATTCAGAGTCCAGACTGGAGCCAGGAAGCCAAAGTCCCAGCATGGAGTCACTGCATCACTGCATGAGCCTTAGTAAACATGCCCTCCTATACACTATCTCTGGGCCTCAATTTCCTCATCTGAATAGAGAGGGTCAGGCAGCAGAGCTATCCTGGATATTCTGGCTCTGACATGCAGGAGTCCTGTGACTGGAACCATCTGGACTGGTGTTTCCAGCAGTCATATGCCCTGATGCTATTTTTTGGGAAAATGCAGGAGCCGTGGAGGGGAGGAACCTGCAGGAAATTCTGATGCAAAGGACAGTGATGAGATTCCCGGCCAGAGTCTTGGAAACCACCTTGGTCAGTTTCTTCAGGACCTTCTGATCTAAGGATGCAGCAGCTCCTAAGCCCTGAGGGTCTCCTCCACTCCCCTCAAGCATCAGGCTCAGCAGGTAGAGAAGGGACAGGTGCAAAACCAGGCTCGGTGAGGGATGGAAAGAGCAGATCTCAAAAGAGCCTGCTGGAATGGAGTCAGAGAGCATAGGCTTACCCAGAGGAGTCTGGGTTGGTGAAGGCAGGAAGCGATGGTGCTCCCAAGAATCCCCCAAGTGCTCAGGAGAGAGGAACCCCAGGAATTACTGAATCTTTGTCTTGTTCTGAGGCAGGGAGGAAAAGGCTACCTGAGGTCCCAGACTGGGAGGAGAATTGGCTCCACCCATGAGGAGGTGAGGGTGGAGGAAAGGGGGTCAGGGAGCTTAGGTGGTGAAGTTCAGTTTCACCATTGGATGGACTTGAGGAGTTGGGAGGTCAGGGAAGTTGAGCATGGTGGCCAAAAAGAAACTGCAGCCCTCCCTTTTGGAGATGGAGCAGGTCACCATGTTTTGCAGAGGATGAGGGAATCCTGGAAGCTGTGAGCCCCCGAGAAGCTCCTGTTGGGGCTGAGCTGCCAGAGAGGTCAATGTCTGGTGATCAGTGGCTCTTCCTAGGTCAGTGGTTCTTCTTTCTTCCTTGGTGGCCAGGTGTGAGATCAGTAACTTAGACCAGGGCCTTATCCTTTGCTGAGTGTATGCTGAGTGTATGGGAGAGGAATCTGAGCCTGCTAATGGCTCCTGGGGTCTCACAGTGATGCCACTGTCCCTCATCTTTCTGGAGGAACATATGGTGGCCACCATGTTCCACATATTTTCCTCTCTTGGCTGAAAATCAAGATGCTTGCCCTCTGTCACCAACTCTTTCATTGCCTTGCTGGGAAACCACATGGTCACCAAACAAGAGGGTTGCAGTTAGTCATCACAAAAGGTCTTTCTGTATCAAAAAGCTGTGATTCTGTGGGGCTCATTGGTGACTTGCAGATCCCATGACACTTTGTTGACTACACAGTGGCTGATGTCCCTTGGTCACCCTTGGTGCAGGAACACTTGGTTCTTATGCAACATCTCAGGTCCCCAGTCACCAGGTAATATGAGAGATTCAGGAGAGAAATGATTGGCCCTATAGAAATGAACATACTGACCGAGTCCCTTTGATCTGTAACCTCCTGACAATGGCAAGGTCCCAGCCCCTGCCCTGCGCCTATTCCCCGCTTCCTGTCTCCTTCCTTCCAGAGCATCCCAGTCTCCAATTACTCAGAGCTGCAGGAGGCCTGCCAGAGAAGAAATTAGAGCTACACATCAACTATTCTATATTTACCACCTGACGGCTGAGGAGGATCTGTCTTCTGCACAATTAAATGAAGAGTTTTAATATCAGCAGGCAAAGGACTCTAGCAACAATGGAGAATTAGGTTAGAGCCAACAATTGGATTGGTGCCCAGCTGCAAGTGAAATAAGGACTCGGACATAGGAGGGTCATACTTCTCCTCATGACAGGACCTTCCTTGGCAGGGGGCAGGGAGGGTCTGGGATGGTGAGACCTGGCTGGGTTTCTGAAACTGGTCCGATCCCCATCCCTGAGGACCCAAAACAGGGAGGGGTAACCTTTCCCAGAATCTTCTGCAGAAAAGAAAGACTTTGGCCAGGTATAATGGCTGAGTGAACTCGGGGGTCTTGATGGCTGCTGTCCTGGAGTCCCAGAGCCAGCCAGCTGCCCCATCCCCAACTGAGAAGTAGACATTACCAGTGTCCCGTGTTCATTCTCTCCTTTCCTGGTTCCCAGCTCCTCCCACTTCACCAGGCTTGCTGAGACCACTTCCCTCTCCCCCAACACCTTCCCATGCAACCTGTAAACATAAGCAAATCAGCCTTCCCTATACCAGCCTCCTTCCCTGGAGGGTACAGAGGAATGCAGGGGCACACAGGCTCCCGTGTGACAGTGACTGAAGGCACAGCAAAGATGCCACCATGGTAGAAGATGCAAACAAATAATTGTCTCTTTCTTTTCTTAAATTTTGCACAAAGTGACTTTTTTGAGATTTATTAAATGTGAGATGCATGAATGCACCCTTGTTTGCTAGTATTTGTTTGGGGACAAACTTCAGCACTGCCTAGGGAACAATGGCACATGCACTTCACGTGGTTTGTGACTGCCATCAACACCCATTAGGCCATGGCTGCTGCTCTGGCATAGCAAACCCAAATCTTTAGCTAGAAGCTAGGGCAAGCCCTTCCCGCCAGCTTCCCAGAGGTGGGCGTCATGTCTCCCATGTCAAACAGAGCCCTGGAAAGCATCCAGGCCAGCCCTGCCTCCTGAAAACATGCATGCTCCTATTCTGTTTGCATAGACCACTATAAGGGAAGAAGACTCTGCAGTCAACTGGCCTCTTCTGGTCATGTTCATCCTTCTCCCTGACAACTAGCTCTTTCTTTCTCTCACCTGTCCCTGGGAGGAGTCTAAGTTTGCTCATGCATTATCTCAAGAGAAGACAGTATTCAGTGGTGATTACCAGAGAACTCTAGTCATCTTCCTCAAACTTCCAAACCTAACAGCCCTGAGTATATACTCAGGTTCTTGGGTTGTTACCCCATTGCAGATGGTAAAACTAAGGCCCAGAAATCAAAAAGTCCCCTAGAGAATTAGGTGTGGAGTGAGACTGTCCTGGGACTCCCTGGTCCCACAATCCATTAGTAAAAACACAAGATAGACTTACTGTCAGTCCATGACATGCCCAGTCCTGAGCTGAATCGGGGTTGGGGGTGTTAGGAACAAGGTGAGGTCTGAGATTTTTGCCCTATTTACATGCTAACAAGCCAGCCTATAATTGTTTCATGGATGTTAAGCAAAGATACAAGACTTCTGGGTCAGAGACAAAAGACTTTATTGCTTGCAGCAAAAGCAGTAACCAAAGTGTCATAGGATTTCTTGGTTTCTCCCATAATACCCAAGTCTCACAAAGTCAAGGCAAAGGGCCCAT
This sequence comes from Carlito syrichta, assembly GCF_000164805.1. Taxonomy (NCBI): domain Eukaryota; kingdom Metazoa; phylum Chordata; class Mammalia; order Primates; family Tarsiidae; genus Carlito; species Carlito syrichta. Next base: position 527 of record NW_006947081.1, on the reverse strand, counting down.
GATGTGTAGGCCTCTTAGTGGTTTGTATTACAGGAGAGCAACATTGAGCTTGGGAGATTTGCGACTTTTTCAGTAAGGGTAAGAAGCCAGTTCTTTGCTTGGTGGGAGATGTTACCGTATCTCCCAAGGCTGTTCACAGCAAACATAACCCTGAGAAATAGCCCAAGTGAAGAGTGGCTTGCATTCTCAGCATACCCAGCAGGAATGTTTGGGGATGTTCATGAGCCATGGCAAATTATTTCTTTTAACAGGGAAAAGACATAAGGGAAGGGAAGAGCATTGTTCCTGCCCTCTGGGTGCTCAGATGACCATTCTCATAGGAGCTTCTGTGTATCCCCTTGGAGTTCCATCTTTTCACTATAAAAGCAACATCATTAATAAGATCTGGGTTCCTGGGAATCCCACAGTAAAAGCAATACCCTCCAAAAGTGCTTGTAGTATGAGGTCTGAGTGAGACCATACTAAAATACTAAATAAATATATCTAAATACATCTAAAAGCCTAGAATAAGATGGTACTCATAATAC
>NW_006947080.1:0-772 GCF_000164805.1 Carlito syrichta | reverse complement strand
TTTGGGGGGCTGAGATGAGTTGGATTGCTGAGTCCGCAGGGGTCAAGACCAGCCTGGGCAACTTGGTGAGAAATTATCTCTACAATAGATCAAAAATTAACTTGATGTGGTAACATGCGCCTATAATTCCAGCTACTTGGAAGGCTGAGGCTGAGGATCACCAGAGCCCAACAAGTCGAAGTTGGGGTGGCCGTGAGTGTGCCACTGCACTCCAGCCTGGAAGACAGAGTGAGACTCCAACTCAAAAACAAAGAAAGTAATCTCGTTTTAACTTTTCTTACTTTGGTAGGTGCTTTTAAAAGTGGGGAATCATATAGTCAAAAAATAATGACAATGTAAATTCTTTTTTCCCAAATTTTTTACCTTTATTACTTTTGCTGGTCTTACTGGTTTATGTAGTACTTTCCTAAAAATATTGCAGAAGCAATGTTAAGGATAGCTCTTATCTTTTTTACTTGAATTTAGTACGTAAATTCAAAGTACTTTACATGATCTGATAATCACAGTATAATGTTTCACTCTTAAATATGAGACTTCCTGTATATTTTGATAGTTATCATTTATCAGATGCAGAGATAATGTTTCACTCTTAAATATGAGACTTCCTGTATATTTTGATAGTTATCATTTATCAGATGCAGAGATTTGCCTTCTATTGTAGTTTACTAAAATGAGTTACGGTGGTGTTGTCATTGTTGATGCACACTAGTATTGATCCAATTTTTGGCTACTATGAGCCAACTACCCTAAATAGTCCTTTAATATCATTCAT
>NW_006947079.1:0-714 GCF_000164805.1 Carlito syrichta | reverse complement strand
TCTTCCCTTGACAAGCTCACAGTTGGGGTGAGAAAGTGGGGAGAGAGGCTGGTGGGCACAGGGCCCACCCTCAGGAGCTGCAGGCAGGTGGGGAGGAAAGCTGGCACATTCTCGTGTGCCACTACGGGATGAGGGCATTCTGGCTAGCTGCAGGATGGAGGCAGATGATCTGCATTTCCTGTGTTGCCTGGCCTGAATGCTGTTAAAAGATGTCTCAGCTATTCAGGAGGTTGAGACAGAAGGATCGCCTGAGCCATGATCATGCCACTGCACTCCGGCCCGGGCGACAGACTCAAAAAAAAAGAAAAAAAGAAAGGAAGAAGAAGAAGATGAACTCTGTCTGCCATATAATAGCTGTGACCATTGGCAATTTACTAACCTCTCTGTGCCTCGGTTTCCTCATCTGCAATGGGGAGATTATAAAAGCTCTAATGAAATTTATCATGCATTCATTTATGACCAATACCTTGCACTGCATCTCACATAGGGTAAATGCTTCAGCTGGCTGAAGATAATGACTACATCGTTGCATGCTTGGATGGTATGTCCAGCCCCCTAGAGGGGAGCTGTGGTATGAGGGCTCTCCCAGAGGGAGTCCTCCTTGTCTGAGGATTGACCACTGGAACTCTGGTTGCATGAGGTGGCTTATTGCAGAAGAGAGAGCGCTGGCCCAGGAAACAAGAGAAATGGAACTTAGATCCTTGCTCTGCCACC
>NW_006947078.1:0-844 GCF_000164805.1 Carlito syrichta | reverse complement strand
AAAAAATTAGCTAGGCGTGGTAGTGCTCCTGTAGTTCCAGCCACTTGGAAAGCCTCAGGTGGAAAGAATCACCTGAGCCCAGCAGGCCGAGGGCTGTGGTGGCTAGGAGTGAGCTACTTCACTCCAGCCCGGGTGACAGAGTGAGACTCCAACTCAAAAAAAAAAAAAAAAAAATGAAAGAAAAGAAAGAAAGAAAAAGAAGACACACGAGCAGCCAACAGATACATGAAAAGATACTCAGCCTCACTAGTCATTAAAGAAATGAAAATTAAAACCACACTGAGATACCACTTAACTCCAGTCAGGATGGCTATCACCAATAACTCAAAAAACAACTGATGCTGGAGAGGATGTGGGGAAAAGGGAGGACTTTTACACTGTTGGTGGGAGTGTAAACTTGTACAACCTCTGTGGAAAACAGCATGGCGATTCCTAAAAGATCTAAAAATCGACCTCCCATACAACCCCGCAATCCCCCTACTGGGAATATACCCAGAGGAACTAAAATCACTCTATAAAAAAGATACCTGTGCATGCATATTTACTGCAGCATTATTTGTAGTAGCGAAAACATGGAACCAACTGTGCTGCCCCTCAAAAGAGGACTGGATAAAAAAAATGTGATACATACTCACGATGGAATATTATGCAACCAGAAAGGATAAAATTATGAACTTCACAGCAACTTGAATGGACTTAGAGTCCATAATACTGAGTGATCTATCACAGAAACAGAGAACTGAGTATCACATATTCTCACTCATAAGCGGACCTTGAACAATTATCGTAATACTATAAGCAAGGGATTGGCAGTAATAGAAACCGCCAGGTGAGGTGGGGCAGG
>NW_006947077.1:0-753 GCF_000164805.1 Carlito syrichta | reverse complement strand
TATTTATTTTTATTTTGAGTTGGAGTCTCACTCTGTCACCAGACTGGAGTGCAGTGGCCACTCCCAGCCACAGTAACCTCGACCTGCTCTGCTCTGGCGATAATTCTACCTCAGACTTCCAAGTAGCCGGAACTACAGGCGCGTGCTACCATTCCCAGCTGAATGGTATTCCACTCATCTCAGTCTCCGCAAGATGCGGGATTATAGGCTGAGCCACTGAGGCTGGCCATCTTTTTTTTTTTAAAGCAGTCTACATTGAGAGGACCAAGTAACATCAAAACTGGGAGCGGACCTGAGGGGATTGGCCAAGAGGTAGTCTTTTATCATTATGGTCACGGAGACCTGTTGGAGATTGCTTATATCACAACCAAATAATACTTTACCACTTTCTTTAGTTTAGAAACTTTTGGATGTTTTTAGTATTGCGTAACAGCCATTTAGCAGTTTTCCCTACAGGATTTGAACATTGCATTTGCTAATACCATAATCAATTTTCCAGAATTTTCAAATATCTAAATTTTTATACTAATGCACATCCCAAATACTTACTACTTTGTAAATCTCCATGTTATTTTGTTTTATATATATTTGTCCCCAAATTCTCTTTTTTCTGTGTGCCTCATTTTAAATGTTTGGTGACTAAAAGTATCAGATTAATCAGATAATTTATGCAAAGAACAGCATTATGTCTTAGGTAGAGAAAATATCAGGAGATTCAATGGAAATACACTTTTAAAAACATAAATTGTTGCG
>NW_006947076.1:0-683 GCF_000164805.1 Carlito syrichta | reverse complement strand
AACTCATACAACAGCCCTACATGATAAATATGTTTAATACTATCCCAATTTACTTTGCATCATAGACTTCGGTGTTCACTGTGAGAAGTAGAAAAGGAAACTTAAATCCTAAAATTAAAGGGTGTATCATAGACTCAACAGTCTTTTTTTTATTGTTCAGGATAAAGCAGTTATTTATTTTCTTTGAGTCATGAACTTTTGAGGATCAGATGAACTAACATTATCTGATGGTCTTAATGTTCAGTGCCCATTGCCTCTGAATTATCAAGATCGATAAATATTCCCAAAGCTTTGAAGTTGATATTTGTGTAGCATTTCCTAGTTTCTGAGGTGGCCCTAGGTCTTTGTTCTTCCATTAAATATCAGTGTGACCTCCAGCAAATGATAAAGCTCTGTCTCCTTTTTCCTTATCAAGAAAACTATGCATCAAATATATTCTGGGCTCTAAAATTTATGGTAGTCATGTACATTTTCTTATTTAGCCCAGCATCTTTTCACTCTTCATTTCTGCTGCTATCACTACAAATCATGCAAACAAATAATTCTTCCACAGCTGCATCTAACTGCCTCTAACTCACACTCTATAATTTATAAATGACAACTCAGGAGCAAGTGCTCCCACACCACATACCCACACACAGGTTGTCAGATAGAGTAGAACCTGGTCTTATCTAACAAACACA
>NW_006947075.1:0-3126 GCF_000164805.1 Carlito syrichta | reverse complement strand
CCTGGGCTTAAATAATCCTCCCACCTCAGTCTTCTGAGTAACTGGGACTAAAGGCACATGTCACCACACCAGACTGTTTTTTTTTTTTTTTTTGGTAGAAATGAGTTCTTGCTATGTTGCCCAGGCTGGTCTCAAACTCCTGACCTCAAGTGATCTTCTCTCCTTGGCCTCCCAAAGTGCTAAGATTACAGGCTTGAGCCACCATGCCCAGCCACTTCATTTTGTTCAAAGTAAAGCACCAAATACCTTCCGATGGCCTGCACAGAACTATGAAGAGCCTATGTGTGTTCCACCCCTTTGGGAATATTTCCTTTCTTCTTTCTCCACTCAGACAGTGCTGGGATTCCTGCTGTTCTACCCCAGGGCCTTTGCAACTGTTATTACCTCTGCCTGGAGCAAGTTCCCTCATATACCCACCTGGCTTGCTCCTTCACCTCAGTGAGGGTCCTGACCAAAGGGCACTCTTCTCCCTAGCCGTGGCCTCTGGAACGTCTTATGCTTCTTCCTCACTTGGCATTTTCTTCATGGCATGTACTACTAAAATATTACATTATCTTGCTTTATCATTTATCTCTCTCTGTTAGAATGCAGGCTCCATGTGGGTGGGTTTTTTGTTTAGTTTGTTCATTATTGCCCAGTACAGAGCAGGCATTAGTAAAATGCTTGTGGCCAAGGCAGGAAGATCTCATGAAGCCAGTAGTTTGAGATCATCCTGGACATCACAGTGAGACCCCAACTCTAACAACAACAACAACAATAATAATGGTGGGACTGAATTGAAAGTACATAAACTAGATGCAAGATGTCCAGGATTCTGATTTCTCCCTTGATGCTGGAAGCTTCCATATCAAATTCTTTGAAACCAAAGTCATCTAAAGAAATTTCTCCTTCGTATTCCCACCTTGCTCTGGACCTTTCTTTGGGCAGGTTCCATCTCTGATTCGGGGTCTGGCTCCAGCTCCACCATCACCTGCTACAAGATATTTGGAGTGCTTCTGGGGCCGGGTCCTGCGCTGGGCACTGTAAACAGAGATGTGAAGCTGAGAGACACCAGCCTGCCCTCTGAGCTCATGGCCAGGGAGACCCACGAGAAACAGGCAGGAATGCCACGAGCATGACAGGGAAGTGCGGGTACCCACAGGAAGGGAGAGTCCTCCAAAAGGAGAGGATAGTCTGGGTAGGCCCCGTGATGCCTTGGAACCTGCTTCTGATGAAAATGCCCAGCCTGTGGGTCCACTTGCAGGTCAGATGAGAGGATGAATGCAGGACTCTCTGCCTGCTGACAAGTGACAGGCAGATGTTAGTTTTCATTTCTTAGCCCTCACAGAGAGGCAGGGAGACAGGACAGAGATTAGCAAGCCCATTTTACAGATTTTGCATGTCTATTTTTGCCATGTTTATCTTTCATCCTCAGTCACAATAAGGACTCCTGAGGGGCTAGCTAGGACTCTATCAGCTTCATCTTCCTTCCTTCCTGTTCCCATCTCAGCAGAGCCCAGACTCAGCCTTGGTAAATGAGAACATTAGGATTCAGAGAGGGAGAGTCACTTGTTCATGGTCACACAGAAAATCAGAGTTTGAGTGGGGCCTGAGACCAAACCTCCTGCCTCCCAGCCTGAGGTCCTCTACTGCTCGATGTGTGTTTCTCAGAGCTCCTGCCTCTGGCCTGAGCTCACCTGGAAGATATCATGACCCCTGACCCTGCTAAGCATTCATCTACTCCTCCAACAGCCCTGGGGCCACCAAACTGAGAGCTGCAGGCCTGTGGGGGTTGGCTGGAGGTGTGGGAGCCAGGGCAATGCTGGTTCTCACTGGAGCCTTCACAAGTCTCCGTCAGTGCTCCCCAATGCCCTGGCTCCTCCCCTCTTATTTGAGGATGGACGTTCACCTTGAGCTGCTCTGGGAAGCACCAAAACCCACCCTTCTGGGACAGACTCTTCCAAGCCTCAAAAAAACTAATCTTCAGGTGAGAGGGGGGCTAGAGGAGCTGTCATGAAATTCAAGGTCATATTGCTTCCAACACAATATAGATGAGGAAACCCAGGCCTAGAGAAGGCAAGCGGCCTGCTCAGGTCCAAGGTGCAGGACCAGGCCTGGAATCAGAATCCTGTGCCACCATGGAGCCTGATGATATTCACTGTCTCGGGGCCTTTAATGTGTTTCCTCTGAGCAGTAGCCTGGAATCCTGGTGTCTAGCTGACCTTGCATAGCTCCAGTGTTGGGGTACTCACTCCCAGTCTGTGCTTTCTCTTGGTTTTTCTCCACTTTGATTCTCCTGATCCCTGGATCTCCTCTGCTTTCCCATAGGTTGCGCCTGAGGACCCTTCCAGGCTTCTGGTATGCCCATGTTTACAACGGGGGCTCCTAACCATTCTTCCCTGCTCTACACAGCACATGAGGGGACCCAGACAAGGCTGGCTCATCCTTGCTATTCATTCATTTATTCAAACATTTTATTGAGCGTATGATGTACCATGTGCTGGGCACTGTGGATACACTAATGAAAACAAACAAAAATATCAGATCTCCTAAACATCGAATGGTCTCTGACTTAGATGCTTCATGCCCTATTACGGAGCCTCTTGTAGCTGAGAGACCCATAGCCAGAAAGGCAGACTCTCAAGGCAAGAAAGAGATAGACACACAGAAAAAAGGGTTTTAAATGCAAGGGAGACGAGGTGCAGGGGAAGCTTCACAAACCCAGCAGCTCCACCAGGAAGTGACAAGGCTGCCCTCTGGCCTTTTCAAGACTTGGAGAATGGGGAGTCCTTGGGAACATCAGTGAGCCATCCTCTCCCACTGAGGAGGATGGGCCAGGACTAATGGGCGGGGGGGGGGAGATGAGGAGGACAGATAGATCCAGCAGGATGCCTCCCAGGCCTTTTTCTCTCCAAAATCTCAAATATCTGTTCCAGAGCTTTGACCTCCTGCCTCACTGCCAAGACTCCCTGCCTCTGGCATCACAGCATGGGCTAAGCCTACACTGTCCATACTCTCACTGCATGGCCCAGGTGGGTGTCAGCTGTCTTACAGGAACCCCAGACTGAGGGAAAAGGGGAGACCAAGGCCGTGGGAAGTTAGAGGTGAAGGTGAGTGTGGGTGGGGCAGGGGGGAGGTTCCTGCAGG
>NW_006947074.1:0-4182 GCF_000164805.1 Carlito syrichta | reverse complement strand
CAAAAAATCAGCTGGGTGTGGTAGCGCATACCTGTAGTTCCGGCTACTGGGAAGGCTGAGGCGGAAGGATCGCCGGAGCCCAGCGGGTCGAGGCAGCGGTGGCTGGGAGCGGCCACTGCACTCCAGTCTGGGCCACAGAGTGAGACTCCAACTCAAAAAATAAAATAAATAAAATAAAATAAAATAAAAGTGCGGGCTAATGTGGGCAAGGGCCGACCTTCTGGTGATATCGAATTGTCTGATCCACTGGCAGCTCCCCCTTTATGCAGTCTTCTTTTATGCCCTTCTATAATGTTTCATAATTTTGTCCGAGAAAGTTGTTGCACTTATTGTCGTATTTTACCATTTGGTTTGTTTCAATGTCTAAAATTTTTGCTGCAAAGATTTTGTCAGGTACACTTTATTTGGGAAGAGAAATTTTCTTCTACTCCTGCTTGGTATAACTGACAAATAAATGCTGAATACATATTGAATTATTTTCTCAGCATCTGTTAACACAGTAAATATTGATATTGGACCATCCTTGCATTCCTGGGGCTAACTTACTTGGTTAGAACATGTAACTTTTTTTTTTTTTTGAGTAGGAGTCTCACTCTGTTGCCCAGGCTGGAGTGCAGTGGCACACTCATGGCCACCCCAGTGTCAACCTGCTGGGTTCAGGTGATTCTTCTGCCTCAGCCTTCCAAGTAGCTGGGACTACAAGCCTGCACTACCATACCTGGATAATTTTTTGATTTATTGTAGGGATGAGGTCTCACCAAGTTGCCCAGGCTGTTCTTGAACCGTGGGTTCAAGCAATCCTCTCACTTCGACCTCCCAAAGTGCTGGGTTTATAGGCATGAGCCACTGCACTCAGCCCATGGATGAATCTTTTTATTTTTGAGTTGTAGTCTCATTCTGTAGCCCAGGCTAGAGTGCAGTGGCACACTTATGGCCACTCCAGCATTGAGCTGCTGGGCTCTGGAGATCCTTCTGCCTCAGTCTTCCAAGTAGCCAGAACTACAGGCATGCTCTACCATGCCCAGCTATTTTTTTTATTTATTGTAGAGATGAGGTCTTGCCAAGTTTCCCAGGCTGGTCTTGAACCCGCTGGCTCAGGTAATCCACTTGCCTTGGCCTCTCAAAGTGCTGGGATTACAGGCTGAGCCACCGAGCCTGGCAAGAACATATAACTTTTATTTATACTGCATGGTGGGGCTTGATTATAATGTATTTGGAATGTTTGCATTCTCCTCATTATTTTATTTTTTCGTATATACATTTTCCAAGTATGAGAACCAATGTTAAATTTGCTCCACAATGTTTGTTGCTTTCCCTCTATATTCTTTGAACTAGTTTGTGTAAATATTTTTGTATGCCTGTAACATCATCTAGGTCTGGTGTCTAGAGGTGAATTTTTTTTTTATTACTGTGGTTCAATTTCTGTACTTCTTATTCATCATCCCAAGTATTTTACTTCTTCTTGGTCAATTTGAATAATTTGTGTGTTTTTTAAAAATCCCATTTTATCTATTTTCAAATGTATTGGCAGAAACTTGCTTCCAATGGCTCTCATATTAAAATTTGTACTTGTTTTGAAGTTTCTCAGGTTTTCTATACATTTCAGTCAATTTTATTAGATGTTTTTCAAGGAACGAGGTTTTGAGTTTGCTGATTGGTTTTGCTTTTGTGATTTTCTTCTCTTCGTTGTCCTAATTTTTAAATACTTTGAGTTACACTGGCCTTAGGCCTTAGCTTCTTTCATTTATTTTGTCACCTAAAACATTAGATGCTGTTGGGCTCTAAATGCTGATCTAAGCTGGCCTCAGTGCCCCCTGCATGGCTGTGTGCACTCTGTTCAGTTCTAAGGACAGTAGAATTCCAACAACGTTGCCTTCCTGACACAGGAGCTAGAAACAAGCTTTTAGGTTGTCAAATACAGTCTCAGAGGTCTTTCCCACTGTTTTGGACATGTTTTGTGTATGTTCCATGTGTGCTGGAAATTAATGCACATTTCTCTTTTTTTAGGGGCAGACACAATCTGTTTCTGAGAGAGACAAGAGAAACAGTTGACATCTCACCATGACTGTGATTTGTGCCTTTAGTGTTTGTCAGGTGCGTATGGGTTTGAGGTTGCCCCAGGGTCCATTCACTCTGCTCACTGTCTCAAGTTCTGCTGCTGGCGTTACTGATATTGCCATACCAACTTTCTTTTGGTCAGTGCTTGTCTGTATCTCCTTTTTCTCTCTTTTACTCTCAACCTTTGTGTAATTTTGCTCAATGTCCTCTTTGAGCGATGAGGTATTCCATCTGATTTGACGTTCTTCCAACAGGTCAGTTTACATGATCATATGTGTTGCGAGTCAGAGGCCTCTGGGCATGTTTCTCCCGTGACAACTTGTGCCTCCTGTCCAGCATGCACACCTTCTGTGGCTGTTCACTCTTGTAATTGGATGGATCACCTTCCTTCATTCTCTGCTTCAGGTTTAGAACTCACCACTTGTATGTGGCTTAGCAGCAGGGCCCTCCATTTCTCTCATCCCATTTGCATTTTGGCACATGCAACCTTGCTGCCACTTGGCCATCATCCTGTCTGGCAAAATCAAGTGAAGGAAATGCATGGTGATGGTGTCTCACACTGTGCCCTACCCACTTCCAGCCCCTCCTGTTCCAACCCAGTCTGCCATGTGTCCGCATCCTGCATGTGTGACCATCAGAAACCCTGTGGCCCCAGGATCTCTGACTAGGAAACTGTATCTTTAAAGATGCAGGCAGATGGCAGAAGTTGCGGATATTTATTCAAACTCTATTCATACAATAAAGAAATTTGATTTTTACATTTCATGTACATCAGCAGTAAAAAAAAAAAACGTGACAGTGAGCAAAATGTGATTTTTAAAGTGTCTTTAAAGTATCTCATGAGAGTGGGCAATCCCATGATGCCATGTAAGGAGCCATGCCTGAACGATTCCCATATGCCTTCCCTCTTATCCCCACATGCTAGAAGGCTAGCCATGACAGCCTTGCACACCCTGGGGAGGGGAGACCCTGTATGTGGAACCGGGTATGAGGAGGCCACCAGCCTCTGTGGCAGGAGGCTGGGAACGAGGAGAGGCCTGTGGAGTGAAATGGTCAACAACCCAGAGTGGGGACATGCCTTTAAATCAAGACACATATGTAAACACACAGCGATACACACAGAGGAGCTGTCTAAGCAGTGCAGAAGAGGGTCTCATAAGACAGAATTTGCTTCTGAAACTCAAGAAGGGTACACAGAAGAGTCTGGCTTCCAGTTCTACCAAGTGACTGAAGCTGTCCCTACTGCTTTCTGGCTGAAGTGTCATGTCAGTGGAAGGACTTCCATCAGCTGGGGCATGAGGTATTACCCTGCTGGGCTGAGTCACAGCGAGGGGGAGTGGTCGCTACACCATGGTGACAGCATTGATGCATACAACACTATGCAGAAGTGGCATCTGTGCATGCTTTTAAAAACAATAAAATATCCTAATTCAGTGAAGCTCTTTAAAAAATCAAGTCCTCATTATTTTTGGTAGAAAAGAAGGGTGACATTTTAATTTACAGTGTGCATTTACTCTCTGGTGTGGAGCCAACACAGGTGGGGTTCTTTGCTCTCTCCTACTTCTGGTTTGGGACCAGCTGACATTGCCAAGGGACACACCTGCATCCACCCATGGCTGGTGAGTTGTAAGGGTGCTGTGAGTCCCTGCACCACCGAGCAGTATCAGCAACGTGCTCTGATATAAACCCCAGTAACAAAAAAGTAGTTTTATATCAAATACAGTATCAAATTGTCATTTCATGTAAATTCAGTGATTCCCAGTAAAGATCTTAGGCCAAAGTACCACAAAAAATGACCATGGGATTAATTACTGTTTAAAAAACCCTAAAACTCTTAAAAGACAAAGATACCCCTCAGCCCCCTCCAGCAGCCAGTGGGTCACCCCTTTCTCTCAAGTAGCCCAGGCCTTGCATGTCCTGAGAGAACCAACCAGCGATGACGGGAGAGGCAGTGGCAGCAGAGCTGGCATGGGGCATCTTGCCTGGTGTCCCTGCATGCAGTTTGTCCTCCGCAGCACCTGCTCTGTTGGTTTCAGACGTCCTGAGGAAGCTTCAGAGGCTGGGTTTTCCTGGGGAACCGGCTTGGCCCTGGAGAGGGTCCTGACGGCCAGGCAGCTCCAGGTC